>NW_016813570.1:707525-757702 GCF_001698545.2 Rhinopithecus bieti | reverse complement strand
CGGGCCCGGGCGGGGGTCCCGAGCCACCGCCCTCCTCGCCGGCATCCGAGTCTCATTTCCTGCTTTTTCAGTCTCCTTGGGGAGGGGCGGGTGGGTCTGGATGAATTGTCTCAGGGCCCCCCGATGAGGCGACCTGGGCGGCCCTGCCCTTTTTAGAGGGTCCCCTCGGGGCCCGGTGGGGAAGGGGTTGTCTTTGCATGGGTGGGGGACTTCCCGAGTCTGCCGGGACCATGACCTGAACTGTGGGAGCGGGACGTGTCCGAAGCCCAAGAACCAGCTCATCTGAGCCGCCCCCTCCCCGGCCAGCATGGTAAGTGGGATTGGAGCCCCTTTCCCTCCTGGGGTGCCCTACCGGAGGGGTGAGAATGGGCCCCGGGGTTGCTGAACCATCGCTACTCTCCCCATGGCGGGGAGAGGCGCGTGCGGAGCCTGGCCGGTGACACATGCGTGCAGAGTGTGCAGCCCCGGCCCTGTGCTCCCATCCCCCCAGGGATGATGGCTCAGGCCTGGGAGGGCCCTGGGAGCGCTGTAGGCACAACCCTTGCATCTGGTGTTTGCCTCCTGCAGCTCCTCCGGACAATAACTATCGTTTATTGAGGGCTTACTACTTGGCAAGGCCCTGCGCGAAGTGATTGGCGTGCAGTAGTATTTAATGATCACACCAATCCTCTGTTCGGAAGTGGGGAGACCGAGGCACGGAGCAATTCATTCTCCAGCTCAAGGTCAAGCGACTTTTTAACAGTGTTAAGATTTGAACCTAGGCATCTCTAATACACTTAGAGAGCTGGGTGATTGTAGGAGAAACGTCTCATCCAGGTGTAGGTTTATATATGGAGAAACAGAGAGGGATTTACAGAGGTCACTTGCGCAGGTGATGGCAAGGTCAGGAATGGTCAGGATCTTTTGACACTGAGGCTGCTATTCTACATGCTCTGAACTCTGCTGAAGATACCTTCCACGTTTTCTAGACCGATAGATACTTTCACTACTCCCCTAAATGTGTGTACCCACATCTCTTTGTTAAGCATTTGTCTTTTTGCTCTTGTAATTATTTCTGAGCCTTATCCATCTATTGCGGTAGACACAGCTCCCTCAAAGACCAAATTGTCTGAACCCCTTATCTGCCCCAGCTCTTGGCACATAGTAAGCCCTTAGTGAGTACTGGATCACCCAGCCTGTGGTTGAACACCTCGAGGGGTGGAGCTGTTCTCCTCAGTTTCACCCATTTTACCCCTGCCAAGTTAGTGGTATAATAGAGAAAGGGACATAGCTGTAGTTTTCGTGATACAGACCTTAAGGCCTGTGGAATTTTCGAAACATTCAAAGGGCCTGTGGGTAGTGTGTAGGTCCTGAGATATGGAGCTTACAGCCAGCTGGATAAAGTACACCATTAATGCTGAGCAGCACCGTACAGTATATGCTGTACGTATAGTGTATGTGTTTTATTATTACTATTTTTTTGAGACAGAGTCTTGCTTTGTTTCTTAGGCTGGAGTGCAGTGGCACATTCATGGCTCACTGCAGCCTCGACCTCCTGGGCTTAAGCAGCCCGCCCACCTTAGCCTCCCAAATAGCTGGGACTACAGGTGTGCGCCACCATGCCTGGCTAATTTTTTGTGCAGATGAGGTCTCACCATGTTTCCCAGGCTGGTCTTGAACTCCTGAGCTCAAGTGATCCGTCCTCCTCAGCCTCCCAAAGTGCTGGGATTACAGGCGTGAGCCACCATGTACAGCTGAGTCTATATATTTTAACATATGTATTACAGAGTATGAATTGTGCAAATCAGTTAAGCTCTCAGTTCCAATTTCCTCAACTATGAAATTTGGGGATAGGAATTATCTAAATAATAGTCTAGAGGTATGAGGTATAGCATTTAGTGCCTGATGAAAGTAGCACTCATTCCTTCCTTCATTTATTCTTTCAGTATACTTTTTTTTTTTTTTGAGATGGAGTTTAGCTCTTGTTGCCCAGGCTGGAGTGCAGTGGTGCAGTTCAGCTCACTGCAACTTCTGCTTCCTGGGTTCAAGTGATTCTCCTGCCTCAGCTTCCTGAGTAGCTGGGATTATAGGCATGCGCCACCACGCCCGGCTATATTTTGTGTTTTTAGTAGAGATGGGGTTTCACCATTTTGGTCAGGCTGGTCTCGAACTCCTGACCTCAGGTGATCCACCCGCTTCAGCCTCCCAAAGTGCTGGAATTACAGGCATGAGCCACCATGCCCGGCCTCAATATACTTTTTAAGTTGTGTTTTTTTAATTGTAGTAAAATATACATAATTAAAATTTGGCATTTTAACCATTTTTAAGTGTGCTGTTCAGTGACATTAAGAACATTACATTGTTTTGCAGCCATCACCACCATCTATCTCCAAAGATTTTTTTCCCAAAACAACCTATACCCCTCTTTTTTCAGTTTCTCCCCCACCCAACTTTAGTTTCTCTTTCTATGAATTTGACTACTTTAGGTAGTTCATATAAGTGGAGTCATGCAGTATTTGGCCTGTTGTGACTGGCGTATTTCACATGGTACAGTGTTCTCGAGTTTCATCCATGTCATGGCGTGTGTCAGACCTTCCTTCCTTTTGAAGGCTGAATTCCATTGTGTGTATGTGCTACATTTTGTATATCCTTTCATCCTTCAGTGGATACCTGGGTTGCTTCCACCCTTTGGCTATTGTGAATAATACTGCTGTGAATATGGGTGTATAGATCTTACAAGTGAATTTTCAGTAGCCACCATATACCAGGGCCTAGGGCATGTACAGATGAACAAGACACACGTTCCTCCCCTTGGGAAACTTATAGCATTGCTTTAGGACCCTTGGACAGAATTTTGTTATTGACTGAGCTAGCCCAGCACCCTTGTATTCAGGTTTCATTTTAGTTGACAGTCAGTAGAGCATCATGGGAATGACCACCTTTGAGTAATGAACTGTAAAGTAGTTGGCTTCATGAACCCCATGTGCATTTTTTCTGAGGTATATTGCAAGTCAAAGTTTTTGTCACCTAGATCTCAGTTATTTAAGTACACAGGGGGTGGCCATAGTTGATGTGAATAGGATTGTCCTTTTTGTGTCACTTGACACAGTAGTTCATCTGTAGGTATCCCAGGGTCAGGAGCTTGGGTGGGGTAGGCCCTGTCCCCCAAAGGTAAGGAAACTATTGCCTGGCTGGTGTCTTACAGGCGGAGGGTCTTTACCCTGGGATCCCAGCTCTTTAATTCCAGGAAATTATTTCCTCTCCATTTCTTGCTGACTTAACATTTTTACTTTTAAGGGTATTAGTTGGCATAAGTTTGAGCCTTTTAATATCTTCTTTTAAATCTTCAACTCTAATAAGACTTGAAAGTGGCGTAATGTGATAAAGACTACCACTTATTAAGCATCTTTGATGTGCTGGCTATTCTTCACTCATTATTTTTTTTTTCTCTCTTTTTTTTTTGAGATGGAGTCTCGCTCTGTCATCCAGGCTGGAGTGCAGTGACGCAGTCTTGGATCACTACAACCTCTGCCTCCTGGATTCAAATGATGCTCCAGCCTTAGCCTCCCGAGTAGCTGGGATTACAGGCATCTGCCATCACTCCCGGCTAGTTTTTTTTTTTTTTTTTTTTATTTTTAGTAGAGATGGGGTTTCACCAGGTTGGCCAGGCTGGTCTCAAACTCCTGACCTCAGGTGATCCAGTCGCCTCGGCCTCCCAAAGTTCTGGTATTATAGGCGTGAGCCTCTGCGCCTGACCTACTTTTTCGCTTAGACATTCAGCATCAGTAAACTCCACCAACTCTGCTAGGTTCCACTATGGCTGTTCCTGCTGGAGTGGGAGATGGACAGACCTGTTCTAGGATTCCTGGTTGACAAATGGTGGAGTTGGCATTTAGACCCCAAGTGCTCTACTCCGGAGCCTGTGCTCTTTTGGTGCCGCTTTGTGGGAAGGAAGATCAGGAGAGTCCTCCACCTGTATTTTGTTTACTTAGAGAGATAGTGGTGGGGCATAGGGAGCATGGGGAATTTCGCTTACACTATCCCTCTTGACCTTCACATTCAGAACCAGTTTAAAAAGATTTATAGTTGCAGTATAGAATTACAGGAAGAGCTAGCATACTTTAACTGAATTTGATTAAATCATTTTTGGTTGCATTCCCATGGATTCTTAAGTGGTGTGACATGTTAGAGGTTCCCACTATTTTGCTGAGAAATTGTTACTTAGTATTGAGTGAGCTGTTGCTTAGTATGAAAATTGTGTGCAAAATTGAGTTCTTTTTTAGTTGCTTAGAAATTGAATTGCCTGCTAAGGTTTCTTTTCTTTTTTCTGTTTTTTTTTTGAGACGATGTCTTGCTCTTTCACCTAGGCCGGAGTGCAGTGGCGCGATCTCGGCTCACTGCAACCCCTGCCTCCCAGGTTCAAGTGATTCTCCTGCCTCAGCCTCCTGAGTAGCTGGGATTACAGGCATCCACCACCATACCTGGCTAATTTTTGTATTTTTTAATAGAGGTAGGGTTTCACCACGTTGGTCAGGCTGGTCTCAAACTCCAGACCTCAGGTGATCCGCCTGCCTCGGCCTCCCAAAGTGCTGGGATTACAGGTGGGAGCCACCGCACCTGGCCTTATTTTGTTAATATCAATTACCATGAGTGGCCCCTATAATGGAGGCAGAATCAGAACTGAACTTTAGCCACTCGCATGGCATGTCATCTACTTATTCACCTACAGCATTGCATTGTACCCCTGAGAGGTAGGAAGAAGACTTGGTGCAGGGAGATGGCAGGGAAAGGTTCAGTGGTACCCAGAGGTTTTGTATGTCAGTCACAGCATTAGAGATAGTCTGGAGAAAAAATTACCTTTCAAGAAATGACTTGAATAGCTTCTGAAAAAATTAGTGTATGATATGGTTCAAATCACCTGATAAAACCAAAATGTGGTCAGCAAAATTAATGTAGTATAAATAAATAAGTAGATTAAGCCAGAGTTTTTGTTATTGGTTTTTATTTTTATTGTATATTTATTTTTTGAGACAGGGTCTTACTCTGTTGTCCAGGCTGGGGTGCAGCACCTCAGTCACAGCTCACAGCAGCCTCAATCTCCTGGTCTCAAGCAATCTTGCCACCTCAGCCTCCTCAGTAGCTGGGACTACAGGCCCATGCCACCATGCCCAGCTAACTGTTTTATTTTTATTTTTTGTAGCGAGTGGGGGTTGCTTTGTTTCCCAGCCTAGTCTTGAACTTCTGACCTCAAGCAGTCCTCTTGCCTCAGCCTCCCAAAGTGCTAGGATTACAGGAGTGAGCCACTACACTAGGCCAAATAATCATGAAATAATGTATTGACTTCTTGCTATGAAGTTTACAACCCTAGGTGCTGTGGTTACAATATAACAATATAATAGTTAATATGTATGTGTGTGTGTGTGTATGTATATGTATGTGTATATATTGCTTTCTGTATGCCAGGGATCTTCCATCTATGACCCATTTCCCATCCCAAACAACTCCAGGAGGTAGAGGCAGTTTTTTTTTTTTTTTCTTTTTTGAGACAGTCTTGCTCTGTCACCTAAGCTGGAGTGCAATGGTGTGATCTCGGTTCACTGCGGTCTCCACCTCCTGGGTTCAAGTGATTCTCCTGCCTCAGCCTCCTGAGTAGCTTGGACTAGAGGTGCGCACCACCACGCCTGGATAATTTTTGTATTTTTAGTAGAGATGGGGTTTCGCCATGTTGGCCAGGCTGGTCTTGAACTCCTGACCTCAGATAATCCACCCGTCTGGGCCTCCCAAAGTGCTGGGATTATAGGCGTGAACCACTGTGTCTGGCTTAAAGGCAGTTTTAATTTCACGTTTTATAGCTGACATTCAGTGCACTGAGAGGTTAGGCAACTTCCCAAGGTCACACAGCGAGTCAGTGCTCATACCCGTTACACTTCCAGGGTAATATTTAGTACTGCCCCTGCCCTCTGGGAGTCAGTTTAGTGGGGAAGATAAGACAACATACTCTGAAAACACAAGAGACTGTGATACAGGTGATAGTAGAAGAATGTGTTGATGCAAAGGGGCATTGGTACAAAGATTGCATAGGTACCGACCTGAGAGAGATTGGCTGAGAAGAGTCAGGGAAGTCTTCCCAGGAGGGGATATTTGAGTCTTGAAGGATAAAGAAGAGTTTGACACTGGGACAAAGAAAGGGCCTTTTAAGTGAAAGTTTCTTGCAGACAGTTACAAAGGTCAGATATATAGCAACAAAGATAATAGGAAATGATAAGTGTGAAGTGAGAGTGAAGGAAATAAACGTTTGTTGGGTGCGTAGGACTTTCTAGGGCTTTATATGCATAGCTATGCACATATATACATATGGTACACAAACATGATTCTTTTTTTTAATCTGAAACCGTAACTCCTACTTTCCTGGCCAGTTATTGCTCTATTTCTCTGTTCCCCTTTGCAACAAAACCCCAGGAAAGAGTGGCCTGTACTTGGTCTCTAATTCCTCACTTTCCCTTTCGCTCATTAATTTTAGACATAGGCTCTCGCTCTGTCGCCCAGGCTAGAGTGCAGTGGAGTGACCATAGTTCACAGCAGCCTCGAACTCCTGGGCTCAAGGGATCCCCCTGCTTAGGCCTCCCAAAATGCTGGGATTATAGGTGTGAACCCCCACACCTGGCATTATTCTCTTTTAATCTCACTTATCAAGGTCCCTCCCACCAGTGTTGCTAAATCCAGTGGTTAGCTCCCATTCCCCATCTTATTGGATCTGTCAGTAGCATCAGACAAGTTGAGTACCCCGTCTGCAGTTCAGCCTTTCGTCACTTGGCTGCTGAGACACTAAGGTGTGTTCTTCATTTTCCTCCTGTAGTGCAGGTTGTTTCTCATCTCATAGCCGGAACACTCTAGGCCTCGAACTTAGTGTCTTAATCCGGACACCTATAATCCAACATCTCTCTCCTCAGCTCCGATTCTTTAGTCTCCAGCTGCCTGCTTGACATCCAAGCTGGTTTGTGAGACGACGGGTCACATCTCCCCTCTAGCTCGGCTCCTTTAGCTCTAGCTCGGCTCCTTTAGCTCTCCCTGGCTTTGCTGCAGCTCCCTTGGCCTTCTTACTGCTCTTCAGACCTTTTGGGCATGTTCCTGCTCCAGGCCTTTGGCCTGGCTCCCTGCCTCTGCTTGGACCATGCTCTCCCTGAGAATCTGCTTGACTAAACCTTTTAAGCCTCAAGAGTCACTTTTCCAGTGGGGCCTGTCATCACCACCCTGTTTAAAATGGTGATGCCACTTCAGCACTTCCAGTCCCTCACATCCTGCTTTACCTCTTTTTGTACAATTTTTTAACATTTTATATACTCTGTTATTAATGAGGTCGTTATTTTGTTGTCTCCTGCTAAAATGTTAGCTCTGTAAAGCTAGGGAATCTCTCATTTTTTTTTTTTTTCATGTATCCCAAGAGTCTAGAGCAATTCTTGGCATAGTGGGCAATTAAATTGTGGTAGGGATGTTGTTGAGGTCTTGTGTGTTCAAAGGGAGCTTTAGGGAGGGAGTAAACTAGGCTCTCTAGCATGGATAGAAGTTTTGGAAGAGAAGGGTTTGAAGAAGCAGTTGGAGAGAAGGCTATCGAGGTAGTTTGTGGCTAGATGATGGAGGGTCTCCACTACTACCCTAGGGAGTTTGGCTTTCTTTTTTTGGATGATTTTTCCTTAAAGGAAACTCAATCTGCTGTGTGTAGGTTAGTTGCAGGAAACCAGATGTTACACCATGCCTGTGTGGATGTGACAAGGGCCTGCCTGTTCTTGCATGTGTAATTAGTGGTTGAGAGGAAGACCTGGGCAAGGGAGTTGTCACTTAAAACTGATTCCAGAGTTAAGAGATGAGGAAGAAGGAAAAGCACAAGCTGATTTTGGAAGCCTGTAGCCTGGTGATTGGGAGTAGTAGAAAGTTTTAATCAGTTGGTGATTTGGATTTGGTAGGAATGGAAGCGATAACAGGTAAATTGATGGGAAGAGATGACAGGAGATGGGCCATGTGCTGATGAAATATGGGACGTGGCTATCTCTGTAGGTAGGTGAACAGTTGTGGCACTGTGGAGATGAAGGTAGTTGGCCCTGGGCAACTCATGTTGCCCAGGCTGGCCTTGAGCCACTGGGCTCAAGTGATCCTCCAGCCTCAGCCTCCCAAAGTGATAGGATTATAGGCGTGAGCCATTGTGCCCGGCCAGCAGACTGACTTTTTTTCTTCACTGCTTTTCAAGATTATGTGTATCCTGTGTGTGCTGAGTTCTGTTTAATGCATATTTTCAATCCTTAGGTCATTTGACCTCTCTGTGTGGCCTTTGGCAGCCACTGATCTCCTTTTCTTCCCTTGAAACACTTTTCTTCTTGGCTCCTGTGGCATCCATGATATTAGTCTCTTGGTTTAGCCTCCTGTGGCTTCAGCTATGACCCGTGTACCAGTGAAAACTAAACCCTTACCAGCTGTAGATATCCAGTGTTCTGACAACATCAAATTGAATGTGTCTTAAACCAAATCCATCATCTTCCTCTCAGTTTAGTGCCTCCTCTGCTGTGCCCTGATTCTGTTAATGACCTCATTTTCTAACTAGTCAAACGATTAACCTGAGTCATCTTTAACTTCCTCTTCTACAAGCCCCCCTGCTTCCAGACCTGTTGATGCTGCTGCTAACTTATCTGTGTCCTGACCCTGACCTTTCCCTCCATTCCCTCTGCTTTGATCAGGCTGTCATTGTCTCTTGCTTTGGTTGTTGCTATCATGACCAGTCCTCTTCCAGGTTCTGCGTCCCTGTGTCCATCTTCCGTACTGCTGAGCTGCCTTCTAGAGTTCAGGTGTGATCATGCCACGTGAACCCCAGTCATTCAGAGCAGAGGGTTCCCACTGTTGTTAGAGACCAAGTTTTCAACGTGGGCCCTGAATTTTAAGTTTCTTACTTACTTTGAGGTCTCTTAGTAAGGATGAAGATGGTTCATTAAATACTTAAAGTGATTTATTTGGAGTGTCTTTGAAAGACTTCCCAAATTACACCTTGTTTTCCAGCCACAGCAAGCTATTTGTCATTCCCAGAACACTCAGTGCACTTTCATACTTGTCTGCCTTTACTCATGCTGTTCCCTGTGCTCTAGTGCCCTTTTTTTTTCTTGCAAGTGAAACTTACGTGACATCTCAAGGTTGCCATAAACATTGCCTCTCTGAGGCTTTCCAGCTGCTAGTTTAACATAGGTTACCTTCCATTATAGTTTGGTATTTTTTGGCTTTTATTATTTTGAGTTATTTGTTTTTGTTAATATAAGAATGACAAGACTTCCTCCTCCTTCTCCTCCTCCTCCTCCTCCTCCTCCTCCTTCTTCTTATTATTTTTGAGACAGGGTCTTGCTCTGTTGCCCAGGTTGGAGTGCAGTGGCGCGATCTTGGCTCACTACAAGCTCCGCCTCCCGGGTTCAAGCGATCCTCCTGCCTCAGCCTCCCAAGTAGCTGGGACTGCAGGTGCACGCTGCCATGCCTGGCTAATTTTTTGTATTTTAAGTAGAGACGGGGTTTCACCATATTAACCAGGATGGTCTTGATCTCCTGACATCGTGATCCTCCCGCCTCGGCCTCCCAAAGTGCTGGGATTATAGGCATGAGCCACTGTGCCCAGCCAAGACTACATTCTTACAGTAAGTGTCAGACAGTTCAGAAGTTTCAAGAGCAAAATGTGGAACTCTTGCCTCCTTCCCTGTTCCCTCCTCCTCCTCCCCACTCCAAGCCTGGGAGTGAGGAGGATTAGTTCTTTCTCTTTAAGAGCCCATAGCAGAGTGCGTCTGACTCTGCTTTGCCTCTCTAGTGCCTAGTGAGCATTCAGCAGATACATGAGTAATTAAGAGTCAGGTGTAAAAATAAACCCAAGCAGGTCAGGGTGGGCCCTTGAGGTTAGTAAACGATAGTAGTAGTATTTGGAGAGGGTGGTAAGATTGAAATAGAGTATGAATGCAGTAAACACCTTGTATTTCCAAAATCCATGCAACCAGCAAGCTCAGATAACTGTATTTTTCACCCTGGTGGATGGAGATGGGTAGCAGGTGAGCAAGGGAAGTTGTTAGAACAAGTGCTGGGCGGGGGGGTGGTGTGCTTACTGGGGAGCCCCAAAGCTATTTGCTACTAGAAGAACCACGGAGGAACAATGAAAAGAGTAGGAGTGGGGTGAGGTGAGGTCCTTGTAGATCTTAACCAAAGAAAGACACAGGGCAGAGAAGTGAGGGGGTGAAAGAGGCTAATGGGAAGGGAAGGAAATGGGTGTAGAGGGAGAAAAGGTCTGTGTTTCATAATTGCACTCTGTGCAAGTTATCGTTAAGGGACTCTCATGCATACTACGTAGGGTCCTTGATTTAATCTCACAGCCACCCTGCCAGGTAGGTATTATGTTCCCATTTTATAGTTGAGGAGGATAAGGACGCTGAGGCCCAGGATGGGTAATGCTAAGTAACTTGTCCAAAGTTACCTACTGTTCTCTTCAGCTGGGCTAAGAAAATAAAAAAACAAAAAAACGGAAATCAGAATTACCTAGTGAGTTGACAGAGCCAGGATTCAGTTCTAAGATTCCAACTCCAAGGCCTGTGTTTTTTCTAGATCACTAGGTTTCTTTTTTATGATAAGGAGTCTTTATCTGTTGCCCAGGCTGGAGTGCAGTGGTGCGATCTTGGCTCACTGCACTCCAGCCTGGGTGACAGACAAGACTCTGTCTCAAAAAAAAAAGAGGGCACAGTGGTAGCTGGTCCATATTACAGGACATCAACAAAAAGGAAGATTGCTTGATTTCTTTGAGTTTCAATTCAGGTAAGCCCATTAGGCTTAGCATATACAATAGGTTCATTTCCATTAGAGCAGCCTACTGCTGTTTATATGAAGGTTATAATGAAAAAGATCTCTGGTCTAGGGCTCCCTGAAAAGTTAAAGGTGTTTTATGAGACAAATGGAGCTGGAAGAAAAATCGTTGGTTTCTAAACTGACCAAAAATCAGACCTGAGAAGTTCTGTCCTTTCCTTTCCCTTTCCCTTTCTTTTTTTGAGCTAGAGTCTCCCTCTGTTTTGCCCAGGCTGGGGCATAGTGGCGTGATCTTGGCTCACTACAACCTCTGCCTCTGGATTCAAGCGGTTCTCCTGCCTCAGCCTCCCAAGTTGCTGGGATTACAGGTGCCCACTACCATGCCTGGCTAATTTTTGTATTTTTAGTAGAGACAGGGTTTCACCATGTTGGGCAGGCTGGTCTCGAACTCCTGACCTCAGGTAATCCACCCGCCTTGGCCTCCCAAAGTGCTGGGATTATAGGAGTGAGCCACCATGCCTGGCCCAGGGAAGGCCTTTTAAAAAATTCATGAGGAGGCTAGATGCGGTGGCTCATGCCTGTAATCCCAGCACTTTGGGAGGCCAAGGTGGGCGGATCACAAGGTCAGGCGTTGGAGACCAGCCTGGCCAAATAAGTGAAACCCTATCGCTATTAAAAATACAAAAATTAGCCAGGTGTGGTGGCGGGTGCCTGTAATCTCAGCTACTTGGGAGGCTGAGGCAGGAGAATCACTTGAACCCAGGAGGTGGAGGTTGTAGTGAACTGAGATTGCACCATTGCACTTTAGCCTGGGTGACAGAACAAGACTCTGTGTCAAAAAAAAAAAAGGCCGGGCAAAGGCCGGGCACGGTGACTAATGCCTGTAATCCCAGCACTTTGGGAGGCCGAGGTGCGCAGATCACCTGAGGTCAGGAGTTTGAGACCAGCCTGACCAACATGGCGAGACCTGTCTCTACTAAAAAAATACAAAAATTAGCTGGATGTGGTGGCGTGCTGCACCTGTAATCCCAGCTACTCAGAAAGCTGAGGTAGGAGAATTGCTTGAATCCGGGAGGCGGAGGTTGTAGTGAGCCAAGTGCTTTGTTATTGTCCAGGAAATTATTCATCCACATTTTGTTTTTAGAGAAGGATAAATTGAGTGATCTATCAAGGATTTTTTTATTTGTTTTTTTATGTCATCAGGACCTCCTGAGGCTGTGTCACAGGCTCATGTCCTTTTAAATAAAACATTTTTTATAAAAAGGGTTTATTTAATTTCGTTTTTTTGAGACGGAGTTTCACTCTTGTTGCCCAGGCTGGAGTGCAATGGCATGATCTCAGCTTACTGCAACCTCCGCCTTCTGGGTTCAAGCAATTCTCCTGCCTCAGCCTCAAGTAGCTGGGATTACATGCGGCACCACGCCCAGCTAATTTTTATATTTTTAGTAGAGACAGGATTTCACCATGTTGTCCAGGCTGGTCTCGAACTCTCAACCTCAGGTGATCTGCCCACCTTGGCCTCCCAAAGTGCTGGGATTACACATGTGAGCCACTGCGCCTGGCCGGATTTATTTATTTTAAGTATGTAATTTTGAGATAATGTAAGACTTATAGAAGAGTTGCAGAAATAGTATAGGGAGTTTTTGTATGCTCTTCTCCCATAGGTACTTACTAACAAACAAAAAACAAAACTGCAGCAGCCAAGCTCTCCAACATTTGTGACCAGCAATTTATTTTTTTTAAAATGTCTTTTTTTCTTTTTTTTTAATTTTTAAATTATTGTTTTTTCTTATGTCAGCATATGATCTTGCTATGTTGCCCAGGCTGGTTTTAAAATCCTGGACTCAAGCAATCCTCCTGCCTTGGCCTCCCAAAGTGCTGGGATTACAGGTGTGAGCCGTTGTTCCTGGCCTTGTGACCAATAATTTAGCTCAGTTTCTGTGCCTTCTTCATTCTAGTACTGCTAGACAATTAAAGTAGGTATTGATGCTACTGTAGAAACACAAAATCATCTCTGCCACTTCTTGATTTTGCTTAGTTGTTATTATCCTGATTATAAAAAGTATTTTGAACTCTGTAGAATATTTGATAACTTAAAAAAAAAAGAAATTACTACCATTGGATTCAATCTCTAATAACATTTTGATTTGCTTCCTTCTTGTCTTTTTTCCTGTTTACTTTTTAAATATAGTTGAGATTACACTGTAAATGCACTTTTTTCTTCTGCCTTTTCCACTTTATAGCATAAGTGGCTTTTCAGATCATTAAATATTTTATAAATATTTGCAGTGGCTTTATAATACCGCATTGCATGGATTCTTAAGCAGTTCTTTGTTCTGTTTTTTTTTGCCATGGTAAATAATAATGTGATTAATGTCTTTGCGAAAAGCTTTGTATGTATTTTAGAAAATTGCCTTAGGATAGATTCCCAGAAAGGCCCAAGGGTCTGAGTGCTGTGTTTTTTTAGATGTAGTCTGAACAATTTTCTTTTTTTTTTTTTAAGACAGAGTCTGTCTGTGTTGCTCAGGCTGGATGGAGTGCAGTGGCACGATCTCGGTTCACTGCAGCCTCCACCTCCCGGGTTCAAGCAGTTCTCCTGCCTCAGCCTCCCAAGTAGCTGGGACTACAGGCACCCACCAGCACGCCTGGCTAATTTTTTTTTGTGTTTTTAGTAGAGTGGGGTTTCACTATGTTGGCCAGGCTGGTCTTTAACTCCTGACCTCGTGGTCTGCCCGCCTTGGCCTCCCAAAGTGCTGGGATTACAGGCGTGAGCCACTGCGCCCAGCCTAGTCTGAACATTTTTAAGGCTCTTCATCACATGTTTTCCAGAAAGGTTACTTGAGGTTTTTCTTCCCATCAGCTATAGATAAATATACTCATCAGCATTGGATAATCTTCAGAAAATTGTTGCTAATTTAATAGGTTAAATAATGGCTTCTCATTATTGTTCCTCAGTATCTTTTTCTGTGTGTTTATGTAGGAAACTTACCAATAAGTTAGATTTTATTTTTTGTCTGTTTATAGGAGACAGATCCCTTAAGCTTTATTTAGGTATCCCTTATATTTACATTAATGTATTAGAAATAGTGTCTTAACATATTTTTTCCAGTCTTAAGTTAGTTACTTTTCAAAAAGCTATAGTAAAATGCACATTTTTTTTTTTTTTTTTTGAGCCAGGCTAAAGTGCAGTGGCGTGATCTCAGCTCACTGCAACCTCTGCCTCCCGGATTCAAGCGATTCTCCTGCCTCAGCCTCCCGAGTAGCTGGGATTACAGGCATGAACCACCATGCCCGGCTAATTTTTGTATTTTTAGTAGAGATGGGGTTTCACCATGTTCGCTAGGCTGGTCTTGAATTCCTGACCTGAAGTGATCTACCCGCCTCGGCCTTAAAATACTACATGTTTTAGTCTGTTTTGTGTTGCTGAAGGAGTATTTGAAGCTGGGTAGTTTGTAAAGGGAAAAGGTATATTTGGCTCCCAATTTTGGTGGCTGAAAGGTTCAAGATAGGGCATGTGGTAAGGGACTCAGGCTACTTCCACTCCTGGTGGCCGGTGAAGGGGAATCTGTGTGCAGAGATCACAGGGCGAGAGAGGAAGGATGAGAGTGAGAGGAGAGGCACCAGGCCCTTTCAAACAGCCAGCTCTCAGGAACTAGGCGAGTGAGAGTTTACTTACCCTCACCCCCCAACTCCTTGCCAGGGAGGGCATTAATCTATTCATCAGGATCTACCCCCATGACCTAAACACCTCTCATTAGGCCCTGCTTCCTACATTGGGGATCAAATTTTGACATGAGATTAAGTGGAGACAAACCACATCCAGACTATAGCAACACATAACATAAAACGTCACCCTTTTAAAGTATGCAGTTCAGTGACATTAAGTGCATTCACCATGTTGTGCAAGAGTCACCACTCGAGTTTCACACTTTTTCATCACTTCAGAGGAAACCTGTACCCATTAAGCAGTCATTCCCCTTTCTCCCTCACCCCAGCCCCTGGTGACCACAAATCTGCTTCCTATCTCATGAATGTGCTTATTCTGGATATTTTATGTAAATTATCATACACTATATGATCCTTCCTTATCTCCTAATACATAAAAAGATGATGTAGATTAAGTAAAAGTTGAATTGAATCTATATTTTGAAAATTGAAATCCATCTATGGCAACAGTCTTGAATTCAGCATATTTAATTGCCCAGGATGTCCCATGCCCCAGCCACTAGGAAGAAATAGTTTATACCAATAGTTACTGCCAGTGGACAGAGGGTTATAGACGTTGGGGTAGGATGGAACCTAAAATAGAGACAAAGATGGAAAAAGTATGGGGCTTGGAGAGTGAAAGGCAGTGAATGGCAGGCAGCACATTCCATAGTGGAATAAACAGGAAACTTGTAGGTATTTACCTTGATTCGGAGTGCAAATTGGAGAACTTGCAGGTAAGTGCAAGTTCTTATGTGTTATCAAAAAAATAACCATCCTAAAGAATGAATATGTTTGTGACAGTGTCTAGTACATAAGACTGTAGGAAATGTGCGGAGTTTTGCTTAAGAGCAAGAGTGGTATTTGGGATGACAAGGACAAGCAGAGAAGATCCCCAGGCATCTCTTTCTCAGTGTTTGACATTTTCTTTTTTTTTGAGACTGAGTCTCTGTTACTCAGTCTGGAGTGCAGTGGCGTGATCTCCGCTCACTGCAACCTTCGCCTCCTGGGTTCAAGCGATTCTCCTGCTTCAGCCTCCCAAGTAGCTGGGACTACGGGCTCACGCCACCACACCTGGCTAATTTTTGTAATTTTAGTAAAGACGGGATTTCACCATGTTGGCCAGGCTGGTCTCTAACTCCTGACCTCAAGTGGTCCGCCCACCTCGGCCTCTCAAAGTGCTGGGATTACAGGCGTGAGCCACCACGCCTGGCCATGTTTGACTGGAATTCTTGGGTATGGGGAAATGTGTTTTTAGGTGAGTGGTTTTCATGGTTCTATATATGTATATATATAGCGCTTACTCACTGTTTTTCACAGTTAGAAGGTGTTTCACCGTGTGGATGTACTTTAACCAATCCTGCCTTGATGGAAATTTAAGTTGTCTCCAATCTTTTGTTTTACAAACAGCATTGACATGAAGATCCTTTACACCTAAACTTTGGAGGAAAAATCACCAAAAGTGTATTGCTGGGTGAAGTTGTTGTTGTGTTTGAAATTTGATAAATATTGCTAACTTGTCTTCCCTTAAGGTGGCACCAGTTGTCTTGCCATCTCTGTATGAGAGTGAAAGATGTAATTTCAGTTCATTGTGATCGGCGTCATGTTGAAGCCCAGGAGTGAGGAGCTCTGAGGGTGGGGATGGGGGACTACATTAGGCTTCACAGAGGTGGGGACCTTTTAAAGGAGTCAGGAGCATATTAGATAGAGGAAATGGCATGTGTGAAGACATGGAACTGTTATGTGGAGGGGAAAGGGTGAATTTGGGTTTGGCTGAGGCAGAGGATAGGTGGGTGGCTCTGGATGGTGAGGTGGGGAGAGTAAGTCAGCTAGGTTAGGGCCAGGTGATGAAATGGTTTAATCACCCCTGGTGGTCAGGTAGCAAAGACCCCGGGCAGCAGTGGTGATGGGGCTCGCGGTTGAAAGATACTTGAGAGAGAATGTGCAAATCAGTCTTTTTAGCAACCATTTTTTATCCCCCAAAAACTTTCTAGACTTGTTAGAACCAGAATCACAAAGCTGGGAACGGCTTTAGTGCTAGGCTTTTCTGGTGCTCTGTAGGCCCATAGGGATTCTTGGAGGTGTCACGGGTACTAGGTTTGGGAGTACAGACAGGCATTTGAGACCCCCTCCTCTACCCTTATTAATTAAGCAGTTTCTCATTTAGTCTGCTTTACACGCTGGGGTTCTATGCAATATTTCTTTCTTTAAAAAGGAAAAAAGTGTTTGCTGCTAGAATCATGAGTTTAGTCCCAAACTCTTACTGTCCTGAACACACAGATGGAGGCCTGTGGGACATGTTTTCATTCTTACATTCTTCATTTGCAGCAGTGAGAGGTGATTTGTATATAAAAATGAAAGTGAAAAGGCATTTGGCATTCTTGGGATGTTTTTGAGCATTTAGCTAATTTTTTATGTAGGATTTTATTTTGTTCCTTAAAAAAAAAAAAAAAAAAAAAACTCATTGACTCACCAGTGAAATATCTAGTGAAATAGTTTTGCTCATTTATGGATAAGGGTGCTAAGGGATTTACATCCATTGATGTCATTCCCACAGCTACTTGGTGAGGGAGAGTACTGTTGAAAGTTCTTTTTCCAAGTGAAGAAACGAGCTCCGAGATGTTAGGTAATTTGCTCAGGGGCATGCAGATAAGTAATCAGGAAGTCATCATTAGGTGCGACCTGCCCTGACTCCACAGCCCACACCCTTCAGTTCATATTAAGGCATTCCCAGGACATGTGTACCCAGCCACCTGTTGGGGGTGGAAGGGCCCAGGAAGAAGAAGGGTGTGGGATTTCTGGTCAGTCTTGGCTTTGTGCTGGTGCCTATAGAAGAAGCAGAGCTGCGAGACGGACTGAGTCACTTCTAGCAAAATTGGTTGAGAATCGTGGGACGGGTGATGCATGCTTGCTGTGCGAGGATTGAAGTCTCATTAAAAACCCCATGTAGAGTCATCTTCACTATCCGGGGATGTGAGGAAGGCCAGGGTCCCCGGCTGAGTACCTGTTTCCTTTCACTTGTGCCCCCACTCCTTCCAGAAAGGCACTGTCTCCTTTCCTGCTGCTCACGGTCACCACAGCCACTACTACCACTGTTTTGCCTTTCTAATCCAGTGCCTCGCCAGTGGGGTGAAGGGATGGAACTGGGTATAGTTCCAATATTACAATATCTTTTTTTTGTATTGTATAAGTTATAGTTTATTAGTGGAACCCGGGCACATGAGAGTCCCTGTTTAGAGAGTTGCTTTGCAGCGTCTTCACCCTTTGTGGCTAGTAATGATCTTCAGGGATGGGAGGAGCATTGAGAACCTATTGGCCAGGAAGAGTCACTTCCTCCTGACACAGATCTCTCCTTGTGCAGTGCCCTCACACTTCCTGTGTAATGCGGTGCCTTCAGAGATCCCCCAGCAGCTGCCACCCTGGTCAACGTTATCTATATTTGCAGGGATACTTAAGGACCCTTTGGCAATTGGCAGTGATATCTTGAGAGCCTTTGAGGAATGTGACTGAACATGAATTTAAAAAACGTATAAAGGTGGCACTAGGTGTATTCAGAGGGACAAGCTGGTGGCAACTTAGGGGGACTTGGCCTTTATAAAAGCAGACCCACACATGGAGTTTACGTAAGAAGAACTTACAGTGAGGGAGAGATGACTGTATCAGCCAATATGTGCACAGTGTACACACCTGATTACTTTCAATATGAAGAATGCTCCAGGAGCTTGCGGGGTTTGCCCATAGTTCCACAGACTAGACTCAGTAGAGCCAGGACTGGCTTTAACCTGGCACTTTTTTGCCTGCTGTGCTTGGCCATGTACCCCTCAGTGGCAGCGCTGTTCCCCATTAGAGAAAACCTGTAAGTTTTCTCATTTCTTGTGTAGAGGGTAACCTTCCTGTCCCCTCATTCTTGCTTTAGCCTACATTCAGGGGATTGTTGACTGCACACCAGGTGGGAACAGTATTGGGGCACATTCTTCTGGGCCCGTCTCCACCCTCTCATTTCTTCCTTTCCATAGGGGTGATTTATCTGATTGGTGCACCGGGGAGAGAGCCTCACTCCATTGGTCCACATCTACCAGGTGTGAGGTCACTGCATCAGAACACACAAAGCCTGGCTTTGTGCTTGAACTCTCTCCCCAGCTTATCCTTAAGAGAAGCCTGTCCTCAGCTGTGTCCTGCCTTCCTTTCACCATTCTTTGTCCCTAGGTCTGGAGGCGGGTGGCAAGGCCAACTAGAAATGGGAAGGGCGAGGCACTGCAGCTTTGCCATTGACAAAGAGGATGGTAGACTTTGTTTGCTCTCGGTTTCTTGAGACTTTATGGCAATTGGGTGGAACCTGGAGGGGGTGATTATGCTACCCCAGTTCCCAGTAGTAATGCAGTCTAGAGATTTTTACCGAAGTCAAATAATATTATGGTAACTTTTTTTTTTCTTTTTTTTTTTTTTAAGAGCTGGAGTCTCGTTCTGTCACCCAGGCTGGAGTGCAGTGGCATGATCTCAGCTCACTGCAGCCTCTGCCACCTGGGTTCAAGCGATTCTCCTGCCTCGGCCTCTTGAGTAGCTGGGATTACAGGTGCCCGCCACCACCACTCCTGGCTAATTTTTGTTTTTTTTTAGTAGAGACAGGGTTTTACCATGTTGGCCAGGCTGGGCTCGAACTCCTGACTCAGGTGATCTGCCTGCCTCAGCCTCCCAAAGTGCTGGGATTACAGGCCTGAGCCACCGCGTCCAGCCATTATGTTAACTTACTTAAAATGCCAAGTCTATCTGGGAATAATTCAGGATGAAAGTGGTTTTACAAAAGAGGTTTTACAAAAGAGACTGGCTCTTAAATAGCACAGGTGGTAATTGCAGCTGAAATGAAATTACTCACCTGAGCAGTAGTGTTAATCATCATGTTAGATTTGCAGCATGCTTTTATAGTGGTTTGTCAGTTTCGTACTCATTCATTACCTGATGTCATCCAATGCCAGGTAAAGCCAGCTCATTCATCATCCTTAAAACCCCTGGAGCAGAACCCCTCTGTGCTTCCTCAAGGGGTGTAAGACCTGTCAGTGGGCAAGAGCTCTGGTGGCCTGCCTGTATCTTCACTTGACCTACAGCTGGCTGACTGGGAGGATGCTCTCTTGGCTTCATTTTCCTTGTTGTAGAACAAGATTGGACTTGCTGTGCTCTGGGGTTTGTTTACTTCTGTCTTAAGATTCTGTGATCCTGTTTTAGGATTTCTTGGTAGCATGCCTTGTGTTAATGTGCCCACTAAGTATCTTTTGAGTTTAATACTAGGCATGCAGATATAAACATCCATCCTCCTGGGATATGTACCTGGGAAAGGGAAGCAGATGGGACTGTGAAGAGAGAGCCTATTCTTGGCTGTATTACTCATTTATTTTAGACAGTTTCTTGCAGAATAACTATTTTTATCATTTACTTTTTTGGCTGTTTTAATTAAAGCCTTCTGACTGGAATATAAATAAGTATATAAAATATATGTGTTTTAGCTCCTAGTGGATATGGTTGTTGCCCAACCAGTAGATGCAAACATTTTAATGTCTAGGCTGTGTAACCATGGTGAAAATAAACCTGGCATCTGAGAGAATAATTCCTTCCTATTGTGTCCTTTTCTCCGTTTCTCTTTGCCATATGCCAAGCTAGCTGGGAGCAGCCAGGAACAGCCAGGAGCAAGGTAGAGGGTACCAGCCAGCGGATGGTATTTTAAAAACTGTTTATTTCAAAATGATTTCAAATGGAAAGATTTCAAGGAATAAATGTTACAAAGATCTCTCATACCCTTTACCCAAACTCAACTACCATTAATATTTTGTCCTGTTAACTTTATTATTTGCACATTCCCTCTCTATATGTATATATAGGCATATATGCATGTACATGCATGTACATTCACACACACATGTATTTTTTTCTGAACAATTTTAGAGTAAGTTGTTGTCATGGTCCATTGCCCTGTATTGTGTATTTCTTAATAGGGGCATTCTTCTACATGACTACAGCACAGTTACCATCTTCAGTTAATAGAACATTGATTCAGTACTTTGATCTAAGCTACTACCACCTTTATTCCAGTTTTGTCAGTTGACTCAGTCATGCCTTACATAGCATTTTTTTCCCTCCAGTCCAGGATCAGCCTGTGGTCAGGTGTAGTATTTACTTGTCATGCTCTTTAGTCTTTAGATTTGTTGTCTAAAATTATGGAAATCGGGCTGGGCATGCTGGGTCAGGCCTGTAATCCCAGCACTTTGGGAGGCCAAGGTGGGCAGGATCGCTTGAGGTCAAGAGTTCAAGACCAGCCTGGCCAACATGGTGAAACCTTGTCTCTAATAAAAATACAAAAAAAATTAGCCAGGTGTGGTGGCGGGCACCTGTAATCCCAGCTCCTTGGGAGGCTTAGGCACAATAATTGCTTGAACGGAGGTTGCAGTGCGCGCTCCAGCTGGGCAATAGAGCTAAACTCAGTCTCAAAAAAAAAAAAAAAAATTGAAACTGGTGCACTTCTCCATTGGTAGCTAATTGGTGAGTCTTGGTTTTATGAATTCTCCAATAGTACGTGGATGAGTTTTCCCAGTGTAAAACATACCATCCTCTGTATACAAAGATGTTTCCTCTAATTGGTTTCCATGGGGAGAAAATGTGCTGCTTCCACATTATCACTTACCACAGTGGGACCAGTTGAACTTCCTGGCTCAGACACCTGGCAGTCATCTTGCTTCTAACTCTTGGTCCTCAGCAGTAATCAGTGGAAGAGACAGACAATCTGGGCACTTTATGCAAACCCAAGAAATAATGGAGGAATGTTTTGCCATTGATAAACTTTATGGTAGTTTTGGATTAAAGGAGAAGAGTGCTCTTTTTTTTTTTTTCCCTTGAGACAGAGTCTTGCTCTGTCGCCCAGGCTGGAGTGCAGTGGCGTGATCTCGACTCCCTGCAATCTCCGCCTCTCCGGTTCACACCATTCTGCTACCTCAGCCTCCCGAGTAGCTGGGACTACAGGCACCTGCCACCACGCCCGGATAATTTTTTGTATTTTTCGTAGAGATGGGGTTTCACTGTGTTAGCCAGGATGGTCTCGATCTCCTGACCTCATGATCCGCCCGCCTTGGCCTCCCAAAGTGTTGTGATTACAGGTGTGAGCCACTGCACTCGACTGAAAAGTGCTTCTTAATGACTAAAATTATGTTTAGATGCAGCCAGAGTGTATGTTTTAAATGTCTGTGTGGAGATACTGTGCAAACTTATGTCTAGATCTAAGCTGCAGACAAGACAACAAGAAGCGTTTCTCATGCAAGGGGATGACTTTGTTCCAGATGCATGTTAATAGAGGGTTGGGTGCGCCTGCCCAGCCTTAGCAGTCCTGTTACATGCTGTGGTTGTCTGTTTCTTTGCTTCAGTAGAAGACATTTTTCCCCCCCTGCAACTCTTGTACACAATGTTTAGAATTAATTACATCAATGTATATTTGTACCCCAGTCTTCCCTCTGCTTGGCCTTACTCCATCCTATCACAGTCAGGCTAAGGAAGGAACTCACATGGGTGTGGCTGGAGCTGAGATTCCGGCTGGCTGCTCACTGGCTGTGTGTCTTTGAGCTAGTCATCCAGTGTCTCTGGGCTTCCCTGATTGCCCTGCTGACTGCTAGACTGGTGGAGGGTCAGTGGACTTCACCACATTTTCTTTTTTTTAAATAGAGAAATAAAATGAGATTTCTACTTCAATATGGTGTGCGGTTTTTTGTTTTTTGTTTTTTAAAGGAATTGTCAGTTGGGCACTGTGGCTCATGCCTTTAATCCCAGCACTTTGGGAGGCTGAGGCAGGCAGATCGCTTGAGCCCTGGAGTTTAAGACCAGTCTGGGCAACACGGTGAAGCCCCAGCTTTACAAAAAATACAAAAATCAGCTGGGTGTGGTGGTGTGCGGCTGTGGTCCCAGCTACTTGCGAGGCTGAGGTAGAAGGATAGTTGGAGCCCGGGAGATAGAGTTTGTGCCACTGTACTGAAGCCTGGGCAACAGAGCAAGACCTGTGTCTCCAGAAAATAAAAGGAAAAGGAAAATATCTACGGGCTGGGATGCAAAAGAGCAGTAGTGACGGGAGGGAGAGATGGGAGGAAGCCTTGTTCTGAATGTCGGCCTCCTGACTGGGGCTTCCTTGATGCACTTTTCTATCTTTCTAGCTTTTTGAGCTGAATGACTCAGGGGGATAGGTAGATGTCACTCGCCTTGGTTCCCATGCATGTTATTTTAAGCTTGGTATTTCATCTCATACTTGTGTGCAGGCCTACAGGTCAGAGATTTTTTCCCTCCTCTGTTTTTTTTTTTTTGCAGTGGTGAAGAGTGTAGGGAAGTGAGAGTGATGATCTGAGAGTTTAGACATCTATGGTAATCCTGTTAGCTTTCAGATAAAAGTTTACATGGCATGTGTTGTAATATACCGGATATGTTTTGCATACTTTTTAACCTTGGTTGGCAGCAGGGATAGAATCACTTTTCTTGGAAACCTTTATATACAAGCAAATAGGGTAATGACACTGTTCTAGATGTGCCACAGGGATAGTTGAATGGGACTCTGGGATACTAGTCCTCATTTTGTTGAGGTTTGCTATCAAGGAGCCGTGAACCTGAATATAGGAGGCCCATATGATTCACCTCCTCGTAGATTATACAAAATGTGGCTCTGGGAAAGGGTGACAAAAAAAGCTTAATAGAAGTGGCTTTAAAAAATAGTCATTTTTGACTGATCATGGTGGCCCATGCCTGTAATCCCAGAACTTTGAGAGGCATAGGTAGGAGGATTGCTTGAGCCTGGGGGTTTTAAGACTAGCTTGGGCAACATAGCAATACCCCATCTTTATTTTAAAAAAATTAAATAGTCATTATTGCCCAATATTAATTTTATAAAAAAGTTATGCTTGGAGGGGGTTATTTTAGAGGCCATTAGGTAACATGTTACAGATTTAATCAGGATTTGAGGAAACCACCTTCTAGCTGTCACATCTTAGGGAAAAGCACCTTATTATCCACCTTCAGTCTCAGTCTCAGTGTTAGCAGTCTCCTATTTTTCAACACAGATTGAATCTGCGTGTGAGCAGAAGACTGCTTATGGTCAGAGCCCTTAAAGGGGAAAATGTAAAGAGTCACATGTATCTTCAGTTTGGAGGAATTACCAGTATTCTTGAGAAACTGAAAGTGATATCAACAGTTTTCTTGTTCCTTTTACTCTCTTGAATTTGGTCTTTAAAATAGTTGAGCACCAGTCCATGGTGGATATTGTAGAACATACAAACATACTAGATAGAGCATCTTTCCAGACAGTTAATGTTCTGGTTAGAGAGAGAAACCTAATATCTTGATGTATGAACAGTGACTTTCAGCCCACACTTCATGCCTGACATTGTGTTTACTATGTATTTTACATTTTATTTAATTCTCAGAATGACCCAGTATGTTAGGTACTTTTACTGTCCCCATTTGTGCACAGGAGGAAACAGTGACACATTAAATAACTAGGCCAAGGTCAAGCTGCGCGTTTGGATTCAAACTTGGGGAACCTGACCCTAGAGCCTGCATTTGTTTTGCCGTTCTGAAATGACCAGAGTAACAGCACCATGGGCAAAATTCTGTAGTACTGGTTACAAGTCAAAGACAAAAGATGAAAATGACCTGATCTGTACTGTCACCTGTATAAGAAAATTCATGAAGGTTAAACTATAAAGTGTAGTCTCAGGAGCAAATGCAGGATGGGGCTAGGTACTCGCTTATGATACCATGAGTGTTCAGACTGGAGTGGCTTCCTGTGGTGAGTAATGTTGAATCAGGCATGCTTTCCTTCTTATCCTCCTAGTAAACTTCTTTGCTCTTCAAAACCCAAATCATCCCTGTGAAGCTTTCTTTCCTTCAGACAGAGTTAGTTTTCTCTTTGGTCTTCTGAGGCTGTTTATACCTACGCCAGGACTACAGGATGTAACTGCTAGGCCACCTTCAGTTCTTTGAAGTTAGGGACCGTCTTACTCATCATCGTATCCCAGGGGCTTAATTTAAGCAGTATCAATTACTTAGTGCGTATTGGATTCTCATTTGTCTAACAAATAGCTGAGTTGCTTAGTCACTCCAGAATTAAAGCTAGGTTTAGAATAATTGGAGCAGAAAATTAGTTGGGTGTGATGGCATGTGCCTGTAGTCTCAGCTTCTTAAGAGGCTGAGGTGGGGAGGATCACCTGAGCTCAGGGGTTTGAAGCTGCAATGAGCTGTGATTGTTCCACTGCACTGCAGCCTGGGGTGATACAGCAACACTCTGTCTCTTAAAAAAAAAAAAAAATTAGGCTGAATGCAGAGGCTCCCTATAATCCCAGCATTTTGGGAAGCCAAGGTAGGAGGATCACTTGAAGTCAGGCGTTCAACACCAACCTCGGCAACAGAACAAGACCCAGTTTCTACAAAAATGAAAAATAAAAATCAGCCAGATGTGGTGGCGTGTGCCTATAGTCTCAGCTACTCGAAGCTGAGGTAGGAGGATTGCTTGAGCCCAGGAGTTTGAGGCCTCATTGAACTATGATCATGCCACTGCACTCTCGCCTGGCAACAGAGTGAGACCATGTCTTTAGCCAAAAAAAAAAAAAAAGTAATAATAATTGTGGCAGAAAACTGTATATTTAGGAAAATTTATCTGGTGGTAAAGTACTGGTTGGATTGGAATTGGAAAACCTGGTAACCAGGTAAAAGCAATTATAGTAATGTGGGCAGGAGATGATTAGGGCTCCATAGAAATAGTGGTGAGGGAGAAGATACAGTCCGCAGACCTGATGGTGTTGGCTGTGGATGGAGAATATGGGGAAGAAGCAAAGGCGATCTCAAATTATGTCACCCTTCCCCTTCTTCCAAGTTTTCATTTTTAGGTGATTATGGGTCTTGGTGCACTTAGTAGTCCCTTAATAAATGAGGCAATGGCATGGATCTCTGAACTGCTGACCTATGAACAGCAGAGTGAAAGGAGCAGATAAAGTCAAGGCAGGCACAGTCGCAAGCTTATCACCTTTGCAGATTTTAACTGTTTCTGGAACAGAAAACTTGGGTTTGTTTTAGATCTATGCAGAGCTCTCCAGGAGTATGTTCTGAGCCAAGCTTAATTCGTCATCCTGCCCAGGGATTTTAATTTTAAGTGTATGTGCCATTTGCTATTGAGGTGAGCCAAGTAACTCTTGGGGAAGCATAGGCTTATGGGATTGTAATACCTTGTGCTGCCACCCTGGCAGCTCTGAAGACAAGAGATGGTTCCTAGAAATCAGGAGCCTCATGCTCACGCTGTTACCTGCAGGCTTATTGCCAGTCCCCAGAGCTAAAATACAGTTTCTAAAGAGTCTGAAAACACCAACCTGGACTTTAGAAAATGAGGATTTTAAAACATTAAGTGTTTAAAATTGCATTATATATATTTACATACAAGCGGATAAATCGTAAAGTTGATCATCTTTGTGTAACTAACACTCAGATAAAGAAATAGACTATTACTAGAATCCCTTCTCCTCCAAGGTAACCACTAGTCTGATTATAATACCATAAATAAGTTTTACTTATTTAAATTATTATTATTTTTTAAGAGACAAGGTCTTGCTCTGTTGCCCAGGCTAGAGTGCATCGGTGTAGTCATACCTCACTGCAGCCTTGAACTCCTGGGCTCGAGTGATCCTCTTGCCTCAGCCTCCCAAGTAGCTGGAATTATAGGTGCGCACCACTGTTGGGCCTTTTTTTTTTTTTTTTTTTTTTAAGATTACTATAAAGTGAATAATGAATAATGTGTTTTGGTTTCTTTCACTCTACATTGTGTTTGTGAGATTCATCTGTGTTGTTGCATGCGTCTATATTCATTCCTGTTGTCTTATAATATTCTCCTCTATCAAGAAATCACTATTCATCCATTCCAGTGATGATGAATATTTGGGTTCTTTTGACTTTTTGGGTATTGTGTGTAATAGTGCTATGAACATTTGTGTGTATTTTCATTTGGTATACATGTAAAAATTTCTGTTGGGCATATATCAAGGAGTAGAATTGCAGGGTCATAAGATATGCATATGTTTAGCTGTCAGTTTTCTAGAGTGGTTGTACCAGTGTATACTCCCACCAGCAGTATATGCATGTTCTGGTTGCTCAGCATCCTCATCAACACTTGTTATTGTCAGTCTTTTAAATTTTAGCCACTCTGGTAGATGTGTAGCACTACCTTATTTTAAATTTGTATTTTCCTGATAACTAATGAGGCTGAACACTTATTTATAGGCTTTTTGAATATCCTCTTTTACAAGTAATTATTTACCTGTCCAAAAAAATGGAAGTCCTTTGTCTTTTTTTTTTTTTTTTTTTACTGATTTGTAGAAGTTATTTTATGCTCTGATATGAGTTCCCTGTTTTCCATTTTGCAGATAGCTCCTATTTTGTGGCTTTCTATTACACTCTCTCCATTGTGCCATCTGATGAACATTTCAACTTATCAGTCTTTTCTTTTATGGTTAGTGGTTTATGTGTTCTGTGTAAGAAAATTTTTCCTACCCCTAGATTGTGAAGATACTCTGTATCTGCAATCCTCCTGGAATTTTTGTGTGTGAATGTGTCTCACTTAGTTTTAAACTAATCTTGCCTTTCCTTAGTTTGTCAAGGTCTGAGGCTTAAATCCCAAGCACAAGGTAGGAGGCAGTCAGATAAATTTTCTTGTTCTTCATAAATTAATGCAGCGTAGGAGATAAAGTTTTTGCGTAGCCTTTGGGAATGGAAGCCTTGTCTCCCTACCACACAATGACACTTGGATTTTGTTTTATGTTCTTTGTCCCTTTCATTACTTGAAAGTGTAATCTGCTTGGAGTATTACCTCTTCCTCACCTGCAGTTAATTCCTTAACTCACCCCAGTCTACATTCTGGCTTCACCACTTGCTTGAAACAGCTGGCCAAGGTTCCAGTGGCCTTGTTGCCAAACGGGAGCCAGGGAATTCTCCAGTATCCTTGAACCAGTATCCTTGAATGTGCCTTCTATGTCTTTTCTACTTCTGTTCTGATGGTGTGATGTTGGCAAATTCTCAGCCTCCTGATTTTTACCCTGTATACATTTACGTAGCTTCATTTTGAAATTTAGTCTGAAAAGCCCCACTAGATATGATTGGGACAAAGCCCTTAAACCTGAGGGCATGAGTCTCTAGTTTTAAAGTAGGCTTGACCACTTGCGTTGTTTTGCTTTGGTCTATTTTCATTTGGTATCTGAGACCAAATAAAAATGAGAGCAGCCATAACTACAGATTAGATGATTCCTTACGGTTTATGTAGCAGTTTTACATGGATTGTCTCATTGGACCCCGTATCACCGTGTGAGGCAGGTATTGTTGTTACAGATATAGAAATGATGAAAAATGCAAGCAGCACTTATTTGTTCTTGTTGGGAAACACCTGGTGATGCCCTGGATTAGGTTTTGGAGCTTCCTTTTTCATGTAGCCATCATTTGATGGGAGAATGCATCTTTTTTTTTTTATTTTTTTTATTTTAAGACTAGTGAAGTGCAGTAGTGAGAATGGGGGAAAGAGTAGAACAAGGAGTTGCATCTGTAACTGACTGCGAACAGTCCATTGAGATAACTCAGTACCTTTGGACCAGCCCATCTGGGATTCTTAGGAGTACTTTTGTCCTTCCACTTTCCGCAGGAACCGTAACTTCTTGGGTTGGGGCAGAGAGTAAAGGGTAGGTGGGACTGGGAATGGAGACAGAGTTGGATTCTTTTTGAGATTATCAGGAACTTGCCAGTAATCGTTTATTTCTCAACTCTCTCCCTCAAGAATCTAGTACTAAATAAATTTTGGTGGTTGATTGCCTGGATGTGATAAGCTCACATTTGCTCCAGGATCTACTTTAAAATGATTCAACACAAGAAGAAGTTGTATAGAGAGATGATTTGCAGATGTGCCTTTAGTTTCCAGGAACACATTTTGGCTCCAGAAGAACTATTTATTTATTTTAACATGCACTATTTTTCTTATTCTTCTGCATCTTCCCACAACCTTTTTATTTTAAATAGCAAATCCTTTTTTCAAATGAAATGGCATACCAGACTCGATTTATGAAACAGTCTATGGCGTTCTTTTATTTATGTACACTTATTTTAGAGGTTTGTATTTATAGCATTTATTTATAAAGTAAGTGAGAACAGTGAGGCTGTTTTGATCAACACAAACACTTGAAACAGATTTTAGAAGATTGCAGTCTTATTTTAGCTTCACTTTTCAGATTATTTCTGGGTTTGAAAAAATAGATAGTTTTTAATAAAACAGCTTGGCTTGCAAGCCAAGGATATTTTTTAGTTAAACCGATATGGACGTTTGAAAGAGGAGTAGGGGGCTAGGCTAATCTTTATCCTAAATATAAAATTCAGGGAAGAAAGTCCCTCTCACTCACAAGTGCTCAAAGTACTATACAGTAATTCATCATTCAGTGTGTCACAGTTCGGGTGTCATTGCAGAACCATCATTCTGTGACCTCAGTGTGGGAGGAACAGATGTGCCTTGCACTGTATGAACGTGGCCCTGCCTTCTGTGTGGTGCATTTGAGTGTGTTGGTTGGTGTGCACACGCTTGTGAATCAAGTCTGATTCAGCCTCTGTAATTGGTACTGAGAAGTGCTGGTTTTTCCACAGAGATGAAAAGTTCCTCAGTCTTCACAAAGTCAATCACTGGACGGAGGCCTCTGGTATACTATAGTTTGACGTGTGACACATTTGAGTGTGGGCTTGTTGTTTTAAAATGCAGTTTTTATAGTCAGGTCTCAGTCCATGGGTGATGGAGAGGATATGGGGAATGGAGATAGGTAGGAAGAAAGAAGTTAAGAGATGATTAAACAATCAGAACTACTGCTGGCTCTTGATGATCTCTGGGGTAGAATTATACCAGTGATGACTCAAAAATGGTTTGGGAATGGTTACCTTTTTGAAGGCAGGTTGTGTGAAGAGTGTTAACTCAAGGTTATTTCTGCGACTCCTCTTACTTGAATAAGAATAAAGGAAGTGGGATTTGGGGCTCAATATAAACCCCAAAGGGAGAGGATGAGCACTGGGGGCCTTGGGCCCTCTCCTCTTCATTTCCAACCTGAGCAGTTCTGCTGAGAGTCTGGCTTTCACTGTGGGCCTGTGGTTTAGAGGAACTAATTTTGAATCCCTATTTAGCTTGGTTCTCAGCTGTACTTTAATCTCTGTTGGCTGCTCATGTGAGATTGAGAATTGACTGTATGACTCCTGGAATGCCTTCAAAAACCGCCAAGAATCCATGGCCAGGTGCAGTGAGTGACTCACACTTGTAGTCCCATTGCTTTGGGAGGCTGGGACGGGAAGATAGCTTGAGCCCAGGAATTCAGGGCTGCAGTGAGCTATGATTTTACCACTGTACTTCAGCCTCGGCAAAGAGAGACCCTGTCTCTTAAAAAAAGACAACTCTCCCCGGTTCCCCCCAAAAACCCCTGAGAATCCATGAAGCAGTTTGATATAAGTGCTGTGAATCAAAATATGGCAAATTATTCAGACGCAGGAAAAATGTATCAGGGATGGATAGTCTATGAGGAGCTCTGGCCTTCTTGAATCTCCCCACTCTGCCCATTCAGGAAGGGCCAGGGGCTAATTTGCTTTCAACCATGATTCCAGAGTTGAATTTTGAATTTCCTCTTTCCTTAGCATACATAATTGAAAATCAGCTGCACAGTAGCATGAATTTATAGAGGCTGCAGCAACAGCATTGGGTTTCGAGTCAGCTGGGAAATTCCCTTCAGTTTTTCTGGTGTATACCATGCATTTGAAGAATGTTGAACCAAGATTTTGAGGAAGTAAATTGCCCTTGCTGTTGAATGTGACTTAGAAGGAACTGAGGAACAGTGGAACTGAAGATACAGCTTACTGATTTTTTTTCAAATTCCTTTGTAGGCATCTGAAGAAGCCTCTCTCAGGGCACTGGAAAGTCTGATGACAGAATTTTTTCACGATTGTACGAGCAATGAAAGAAAACGTGAGATAGGTAAGTGGAGCGTTGACTTGTAAAGAAGAATTTATAATGAGGAGGCCCTGGTAGGGAGGAAGGAGTTGTTCATAGCCGTGACTGCATGCTTTCCCCTGGAATTCTTACTTTTTTCACTCTGGTTCTGCTGGCACGTGGCTGGGGAAACCCCTCCACTTGACCAAAGGAAAGAAAATCCATCACTGTGGATCTTAATTTCAGCAATGTTGTTGAACTTTTATATAAGAAGCCTTCGACTTTTTGGTGGAGGGTCTAGGGTGAGTGGGACAGGGTCTCGCTATGTTGCCCAGGCTGCTTTTGAACTCCTGGCCTCAAGTGATCCTCCGTCTCAGCCTCCTGAATAGCTGGGCTTATAAGCGTGAGCCACCGCACCTGGATGGTTATTTAAAGAAAAACAATAACAACTCTGGAAAGTGTCAAAATCAACGTGTTTTGCTGTGCAGAGGTCTGATCTGAACCTAATAGTGCCCAGAAATCCCATAACTGGTATTACATTTGAGGACTTCCTGCTGCCTGGGCAACATAAGATTCTGTCTCAAAAAAAATTTTTTTTTTTTTGAGTCGGAGTCTCGCTCTGTTGCCCAGGCTGGAGTGTGGTGGCACGATCTTGGCTCACTGCACTCTCCGTCTTCTGGGTTCATGCCATTCTCTGACCTCAGCCTCCCGTGTAGCTGGGACTGCAGGCGCCCGCCACCACGGCCAGCTCATTTTTTTGTGTTTTTAGTAGAGACAGGGTTTCATCATGTTAGCCAGGATGGTCTCAATCTCCTGACCTCATGATCCGCCCGCCTCGGCCTCCGAAAGTGTTGAGATTACAGGCGCAAGCCACCGCCCCCGCCTCCCCCCCCTTTTTTTTTGAGAGGGAGTCTCGCTCTGTTGCCCAGGCTGGAGTTCAGTGGGGTGATCTCGGCTCACTGCAACCTCCGCCCCCTGAGTTCAAGCGATTCTCCTGCCTCAGTCTCCCATGTTCCTGGGATTACAGGTGCCCACCACCACCCCCGGCTAATTTTTTGTATTTATAGTAGAGACGGGGTTTCACCCATATTAGCCAGACTGGTCTTGAACTCCTGACCTCGAGATCTGCCCACCTCGGCCTCCCAAAGTGCTGGGATTACAGGTGTGAGCCACCATGCCTGGCCATTAGTCTTCGATATTCTGACACTCTATTCTTTGAAGTCTTTTTTTAGATTATAATTGAAATGCTTTTGATTCTTTAATTTTTGGTTTGCAAATCAAATATTGCTCACCTTCTTTTTTTTTTTTTGAGACAGAGTCTCGCTCTGTGACCCAGGCTGGAGTGCAGTGGTGCCACCTTGGCTCGCTGCAAGCTCTGCCTCCCAGGTTCATGCCTTTCTCCTGCCTCAGCCTCCCGAGTAGCTGGAACTACAGGCGCCCGCCACCACGCCCAGCTAATTTTTTGTATTTTTAGTAGAGACAGAGTTTCACCGTGTTACCAGGATGGTCTCGATCTCCTGACCTCGTGATCCACCCACTTCGGCCTCCCAAAGTGCTGGGATTACAGGCGTGAGCCACCTCGCCCGGCAAACATTTTTTGTTTGTTTGTTTGTTTTTGAGATGGAAATCTCCCTCTGTTGCCCAGGCTGGAGTGCAGTAGCACGATCTTGGCTCACTGCAGCCTCTGCCTTGCTCACCTTTTATTTCATGAATTAAACATAGCACCTGCTGAACATGTTCATATTCTCATCTGATCTTAAAAGAGATTTAAGTAGCCAAATGCTCCAGATGCCAAATTTGAATGCAGGCTGAGGGGAATCCGGGGGTTTGTTTCTATACAGTAGGCTTGTCTTGGTTAGTTCTCTTTGTACCTAGTCATTGTAGCTTTATTTGAGTGTGTGGGCTTGGACCACTTACTGCTTCTTTTCTGTGGTCTTGAGATAAACTCTAGGCTTTTCCTAGTTTGGTCAGAGAAAGGAAGGAAGCCTTTTCTTCAAAGGGCTCCACCCACCCTCCAGCAAAGGTAAATTACTAGTGCTCTAGAAATTGATAGAGCTGTTAGCAGGACCTTGAGACGGTGTGGTCATTGTAGAGTGGAGGAAACAGAAGCATCGAGGAGCAGTGACTCACTTGGGGTCAGACTCAGAGTCTAGAACAGAGCCCAGAGTTCCTCAGTTCCAGTCCGGTTTGACTTCATCTTGGGGATTCACAGAAACCTTTGCTTAATTATTAGGGCAGGCTGTTAGCTTCCTTTTATGGATTTGTAATTAACTTTTATTTTTATTAAAATAATTTTTTTGACTGGGCATGGTGACTCATGCCTGCAATCTCAGCACTTTGGGAGGTCAAGGCAAGTGGAATACTTGAGCCCAGGGGTTTGAGACCAGTTTGGGCAACATAGTAAGACTCCGTCTCTACAAAAATATGTTTCCCCCCTAATATCTCTTCAGGAAAACAGCACCATTGAGTGCTATGGCATCCTATAGAGAACTTCAGTCTTTGGTCATAGCATTAAGAGCTCACGGTTTCACAGCCCTGTGAGCCCTCTTTGAAATGATCTTGAAAGACTTGATTTATCGTTTTCTTTTTTTTTTTTATTTGAGACGGAGCCTCACACTCGTTGCCAACGCATACGCAGTGAGGGCAGTCTCGGGCTCACTGCCAGAACCTCCGTTCCTCGGTCCCGGGTTCAAGCGATTCTCCTGCCTCAGCCTCCCGAGTAGCTAGGACTAGAGGCGTGCGCCACCACACCCAGCTAATTTTTGTATTTTTAGTAGAGACGGGGTTTCACAGTGTTGGCCAGGATAGTCTATCTCTTGACCTTGTGATACGCCCGCCTTGGCCTCCCAAAGTGGTGGGATTAACAGGCGTGAGCCAACAGGCCCGGCCTTTTTCTTTTCTTTTCTTTTTTTTTAAAGAGATAGTATTTTGCTCTTATCACTCAGGCTGGATGTAGTGGCATGATCATAGCTCATTGCAACCTCGGCCTCCTGGGCTAAAGCTTCAGGCACACCAAAGCTGTTCATTTTGAGACTCTCCTAAGTTGTTGAGTTTTTTTTCTTTAAATAGCCATCTGGGCGTGGTGGCTCATGCTTATAATCCTAGCTATTCAGGTGGCTGACAGGAGGATCACTAGAGGCCAGGAGTTAAAGACCAGCCTGGACAACATAGTAAGGTCTCCTCCTGCCTCAGCCTTCTGAGTAACTAGGACTACAGGCATGTGCCACCATATCTAGTTAAGTTTTTCTTTGTTTCGTAGAGACAGGGTCTCGGTGTTGCCCAGGCTGGTCTTTGAACTCCTGGCCTCAAGCAGTCCTCCTGCCTCAGCCTCTCAAAGTGCTGGAATTACAGATGTGAGCCACTGTGCCTGGCCTTTCCATGGATTTTTTTTTTTATGAGACTGCCTCGTTGGATTTAGCTTAAGTTGTAGGGAACTAGCAGAGCAATGACTTGAGGATTAGAAGAAACTGCTGTGTATTCTGCTTTTCCAAAGGCTTTCTAGAATCTCTCAAAGTTGTGGGCCTTTGTACTTTTACCCTTTTTGGATTATATTTCATGACCAGTGCAGCAGCTCAAGGTGACTAAGGGACAGCATGTCCAGAAACATAATGGTAGCCCCGTAATGGTTGTTGCCTTGTGGGTTCTGGCTGATGCCATCAGCAGCCTGAGGAGGAGGAGGAACACCTTTCTAACCAACATGATGTGTGGACAGGGCTGCTCGCCGCAACACTGGTCATCGTTGCTCTCGCCTCAGGTCATTTCACTTTTTTGGTGGCGGTGTTTTAAAATAAAAACCAACCCAAATGAAGAGTTAGCCATTTTGAATTCCTTGCATTTTTTTTTCCTTTCCTATCTTTGTAGGGTTAGTCTTAATCTTTTCTTTTTCTGCCTTTCTAGCCATCATTTTGTGTGTGAACAATGTAGACTCCACTGAAGATTTGTAGAGGAATGGTGAGGTGCTAGAATGTAGCTCACATTCAGAGGAAGTTAGCTAGCAGTTTTAAGAAGATGGAAGGGTACTCTTAGAACATTCCAGCCACATATTAGCTTAAATAAGAACTTTAGCAGTGAAAGTTTCTCTGCCTAGAGAAATATCCATAGCAAGGTTATTGGCTTTTAGATGGCTGAAAATATTGTCAGTGTCCATGGTCACCTCAGATGCAGAAAAATATTGTATGATTTATTCTTTCTATCTTGAAGAATCTGCTGGTTTTGACATCATTTACATTATATGCAGAGAGGAATGTTTAAATAGTAATAAGATAGCCCAACCTTGTCTAATTTCATGTATTTTCATAGCTTTCTTTTGTTACCATTTAACTTTTCCAGAGGAGCTTCTTAATAACTTTGCCCAGCAAATAGGAGCCTGGAGATTCTGCCTGTACTTTCTCTCCAGCACTAGGAATGACTATGTAATGATGTACAGTTTAACAGTTTTTGAGGTAAGTTGTCAGTAATTTTATACTCTTCTGAAAAGGATTTTGTAGTCGTATTGCCATATCATTGGCACTAGACTAGAGCTGTAATGTGCTGGGAGAGGGTAGCTCAGCTCTGGGACATCGTCCCACATACTGTCTTTATGTAGCTGTGTGTTGTTTGGGGCATCTTCCATCTTCCACACTAGAAAGGTAAGATGGATGGTTGACTTTAGGGTTAAGTAGGTAGGTCATTTGTGGTAACATATAACTGTTCCCTGCCTATTATCATTGATAAGGGAAAGATAATTAAAAACATTTTAGGAGGAGAAATGATAACCATAATAGCATCATCCCCAACAGCAAAAAGTTTTATTTATATCACCTCTCTTCCAATCCTTGTTTTCTGTGTGCACCTTTAAAAAATCTAATTGTAGGCTGGGCGCAGTGGCTCATGCCTGTAATCCCAGCACTTTGAGGGGCTGAGGTGGGCGGATCAATGAGGTCAGGAGGTGGAGAGCATCCTGGCTAACACGGTGAAACCCCGTCTCTACTAAAAAAAAAAAAAAAAAAAAAAAAAAAAAAAAAATTAACCGGGCGTGGTGGCGGGCACCTGTAGTCCCAGCTACTCAGGAGGTTGTGGTAGGAGAATGGCATGAGCCCGGGAGGCGGAGCTTACAGTGAGCCCAGATTGTGCCACTGTGCTCCAGCCTGAAAAAAAAAAAAAAATCTAGTTGTAATCATATTGCCCATGATATTTTGTATTCTGCTTTTCCCCACTTTATTTTATATCTCCGCATGTAGTTATGACATTATTCACCAAGGCATTCTTCTGTTTTTGAACATTGAAGTTGTTTCTGTCAGTATATTTTGGTGGCTATTAGAGACAGTGGTGTAAAAAAGTTTTACACATACAGCTTTTGTTTCTGTTATGGGACTGCTGTGTCATAAGATTTGAATACTTTTATTATTCTTATTGCCATATTGCCCCAAACCTTTATTTAAAGAGGGTTTCTTGTTTATAAGTGATATAGCTATCTGTGGGATGAAAAGCAGTTATTTTTGTGTATAGGTTGTTAACTTAAAAGATGTGTATTTGTTTTTCAGAATCTGATCAATAAAATGTGGCTTGGGGTCCCATCTCAGGATAAGATGGAAATCCGTAGCTGCCTGCCCAAACTCCTTTTGGCTCACCATAAAACCTTACCTTACTTTATCCGGAACAAGCTCTGCAAAGTTATTGTTGATATTGGACGTCAGGATTGGCCCATGTTCTATCACGACTTTTTTACTAACATTTTACAGGTAAGGATATGCCTAAGGAAACTTTATCTTGTAAATAGTTTGTTTGTTGAAGTGATTATTTCCTTGTCCTGAAGAGGACTTTTAAGATTAGCATTTTAGAACTGCAGTAGTGAGGTTATTGTAGGACAGATTATCACATTCACTTAACTTTATATTTATAAGACATATTGTATCTTTGTGCAGTGGAGAAAGTGGGGGAGAAAAACCTAATCTCTTTGTTAACCTGTTGTGCAGTTTGTTCAGCCAGTATTTGAAAGTCTGTTAGGTGCTGTACTAGGTGTTAAGGGTACAAGGGTGAGGCCTTCAGTAGTTTCAGCATTTAGTGGGGGAAATAGCTGTGCAAACAGTAATTACTCAATAATATGGTAATTATTATGGGAGTATATGCAGAGTGCTGTGGTGGCATAGCATGTAGACTTAGTGGTGTTGGGCTGAGATGTGAGATGGCGAAGTGGTAGAGTAAGGGGCTAGATTGATGGGCAGAGGCCAGGCCAGGAAGGGTTGGGGGGTTCCATTGTGCAATTCGTAGTTTTTCCTAGGGAGCTAATGAAAATTTTGAAGAGGGAGAAAACATGGCTACATGTTTATGGTGGAATGATGGCTAGCTGGGGTTTGGGTTGCAGAGGGGCGAGGTGAGAGGGAAAGAGGCAGGATGAAGAGGATCTGAACCAAAAGGAGATGACCTGGTGGGTGGAGGTGAGGCACCCAGGGGATAGGGGCAGGAAGCCAGTGACACTAGGTGAGAGGGGAGAGAAGGGAGGAATCTATAATGACTTCCAATTTTCTGGTTCAGATAGATTTTTCAGGCCAGGGTTGAAAGAAGGGGAATGAGTTTGGGCAGAAGTTGGTGAATTCAGTTTGATAGAAAATGCATTTAAAATTTGTGTTCCTTCTCTGTAATAACTAATGAGACATTAGGAAGTGTGGATCTGGGGTCAGGATTTAGAAGTCAGAAGGGAGTAGTTGTGACCTAAAAGCTATGAGGGAGATGCTGTTGCTCATTTGAATCCTGTGGTCAAGTTGGAAACATTTTCATGTTATTGAGCTAGTCTTGGGTATGCAGGAAATGGTATTATATACAGTTTATAGAAATAAAGTTCTTTGAAAATTGGTTATAGTCTCAGTGACTGTAGGATTTTCCAGAACAATATCATTTTCTAATGTTCTGCCTGCTCTTCATTCAAACCATTTTAATGATGCAGCAATTAAAAAAGAATTCAGCCTCCAAAGTGCTTCTCTCAGATTGTCTCTCAGAAGGGCACAAAAATTCTTCATTTAGTTTTGTTTTGTATAGTGCTTCATTCATCTAGAGATATATTGGGTTGTTACTGCCAAGGAGATTCATGCCTTTATTCAAATAGTCAACTATTTGTTGAACACTAAGCACGTGAAGGGATATGGTAATGAACAAACACCAGGTCCCTGCCTTTCTGGAGTTTATGATCTCAGGGCGGGGATGGGGGCATCAGCAAACAATAAGCAGATACACACTTGGAGGTATTTATAAGTATGATGAAAACTCAATCCAGGGAAGGGGAAAGAAACTAGCAGGGGCTGTGTTTAGATGGGATGCTCGTAGAAGGCTTTTCTGGGGACAGACATTTGAGCAGAAACCTGAGTGGGGGTTATGGGGTGAACCACGTGGGTATCTAGGGGAACAGTATTTGGGGCAGAGGATAGCAGGTGCACAGGATCTGAGGAATGGCAAGCAGGCGAGTAGGCCTGGACTCGGGGGACATGAGACAGGAGACACTTCCCTGGCGTTCTGTCCAATACACTTGCCTTCACTCCAAGTTGAGGATGGTTATGGTAACCCTTTCCAAGGCTTTCTTAAGTGGGCGCTAGGGAAGCCCACTGGAGACAGGAAAGACTAAGAGTGTTTGGAGTCTTCTAAGTGAACCTATTCCTGGGTTGGTTAGTGGTGCGTCCTGTGACAAGAGAAGGACCTTGAGATGGAGAGTCACAGGCCTGATGATAGCAGGTAAGGAGGAGCCACAGTTGCACCGCTGGGATTGGTGTGATGAAGAACAGAACGTTTCCTGGCTACATTTGAAGTATAATTATTTGTAACAAAAGATGGATTTGGAAGAGAGCACTTTTAGGTGAAAGGCTTCTGGAGGTTTAAAAAGGCTAGTTGTCCACTGTTCTCCACCACCTCCCCCTTTCAGCCCCTTCAATAGTGACTCCTTTAACCTCATGTAGCTTTTGTGACTTTGAAACACCATATGGTAGAAAGAGCCAGACTCTGAGGCAGCAGGTTTGGGTTCTGCACCAACTTTGTAAAGTCATCTTTTTCTTTTCTTTAATTTTAATAAAGATAGAGTGTCACTATTGTTGCCTAGGCTGGCCTTGACCTCTTGGCCTCAAGTGATCTTCCTGCCGTGGCCTCTCAAAGTGCTAGGATTATAGGCGTGAGCCACTGCCCCTAACCTAAAGTCCTCTTTGATTTTAGCACCTCCTGCTGCTTACGTAAGCTTCCCTTTCTTTCTTTGTAAAATGAGAGGCTTGGACTAAGTGATCTTTGAAATCCTTTCCAGTTGTGTTATGTCCTGCTTCTTATTTATTCTTGTGAACTAGACAATGGCATATAAGCCTTGTCAAGAATGATCAGTGCTCAACTGCTGACATTTCTGATAATATAGTTATCCCTTTGTATCTGTGGGGGATTAGTTCCAGGACCCACTTGGATACCAAAATTCATGGATGCCGAATTCCCTGATATAAAAAGGCATAGTTTGCATGTAACCTATGCACATCCTTTTGTGTAGGTTAGACCATCTCTAGATTACTTCTAATACCTAATAGAACATAAATGTTCTGTAAGTAGTTGCTATACTGAGGCTGAGGCGGGCAGATCATGAGTTCGGGAGATTGAGACCATCTGGCTAACACTGTGAAACCCTGTCTCTACTAAAAATACAAAAATAATTAGCCAGGCGTGGTGGCGGGTGCCTGTAGTTGTAGGTACTGGGGAGACTGAGGCAGGAGAATGGCGTGAACCCAGGAGGTGAAGCTTGCAGTGAGCCGAGATCGCGCCACTGCACTCCGTCAAAAAAAAAAAAAAAAAAAAAAAAAAAAAACCCCAGTTGTTATACTTGTATTGTTTAGTAAATAATGACAATTAAAAACTATACATGTTTAATACAGATGCAGCCGTTTTTTCTTCTTTTTCCTGATTATGTTCTATCTGTGGTTGTTTGAACCCTTGGATACAGAACTCATGGGTGTGGAGGGCTAACTGTAAATGTTTTCTTCAGATATTGGTAAATAATGCCAAACTAGTTCTGGAATCAGTTTCACCATCACATGATCCTTTGAGTAAATCATCTAAAGCGTTTTTTTGGGCTCATGTTGTGTTTGCAGTCTGGGGTGCATGGTTTTGTTTTTTTTGAACTCTGTGACAGTTTGTTGGGTGGTATCTATGCAGTTTTTGTTATAATTGTAGTGACCACCATAAGCAGATAGAGAGGGGTTGATTTGGTAACCCAGCCTTACGTGCTGTGGGTTGGTTATACCCTTTCTAGGCTGCTGGAGAAGTAATCGAAATTGAAACCGACCCCTTTCCTTCCCACCTGCCCGCATATACGCCAGCGCACATGTGACACCAACTGTTCTAGAACCTGTTCTTCAAATTCCTGAAGTCTGTTGAGCAGAACCTGTGGTCACATTGTGCCTGGGACCAGATACTTAAGGGGCAAGCAGCACAGGAGAGAATTGCTGTTTCTTCTGTTGGGTTGTGTAATAAAAACGATGGAACCTTTTCAGAAGTTCACACTAGAAACCTGAACTTATTCTTCAACCTGCAGGAGCTCATTGTCTGTTAAACTGCAGAGATTACCTGTGTTACAAGCTTAAATTAAAGATGTGAAGATGGTAAAGGGAAACACTATTTTAATAAAAAGCTTTCTGGGTACAAAGCTAATGAGAAGAAAAATTACACATTTTATCAAGCTCTTTCTCAAGTAAAGAATAGTTTTCTCTTTTCATCTGGCTTCTCGCCCGACCTTCTCCCTTTCCCCTAAATGGTGAGAGGAAGGAGAACTTGCAGATAGATTTTTTCATATTGTGGGGGATTTTTATTTCTGGGAAGTACAGCATTTCATATTTATAGGAAGGTATATATTGCCAAATGGGATATTTGGCATTACGAGTCATTTCCAGCTGAGAGAGTAAGAATGCAGCCTGGAGGGGAAAATAGAGACAAGAGGTAGAGGAGAAAGAAAGGAAAAGGAGGAAGTAATGGGAATCTTTTAGAATATAGACCGATAAGCCAGAGGTCTCCAAATGGAAAGAGAGGCTTACCAAGGATCAGTTCTACTTCATTGTGTGAAGAGAAATTTCCTGTCCTCCCTATACTGCATGATCTGAATTTAAGTCAGTGTTAGAAATAGGCCCAATTTTTAGAAAACAAAGATAAAAATTGTGGAGAATATACAGAGTTTTAGTGTTCAAGAGACCTGAATTTATAGAGAGCATTTTAAACACATCATTCATTGCTGCTGGTTACCTAGTGCTGCTTCTGAAGACACTTGAATTTACCTTAAGTTCCCATTATTGAGTACTTGTCCTGTTCTTTAGGGATGAGCTTTTCCTTGCTTTGTGATAGGAAGAGTTATTTGTAAGGGAAAGGAATGTACCCTGTATTTCTTTTCTTTTCTTTTCTTTTTTTTTTTTTGAGATGGAGTCTTGCTCTCTTGCCCAGGCTGGAGTACAGTGGGGTGATCTCGGCTCACTGCAACCTTTGCCTCCTGGGTTCAAGTGATCCTCCTGCCTTAGCCTCCTGAGTAGCTGGGACTATAGGTGCTTGCCACCACACCCAGCTAATTTTTGTATTTTTGGTAGAGATGGAGTTTCACCATGTTGGCTAGCCTGGTCTCGAACTGCTGACCTCAAGTGATCTGCCCGCCTCGACCTCCCAAAGTGCTGGGATTACAGGCATGAGCCACCACGCCCAGCTTGTACCCTATATTTTTTGAAGTGAAGAATATAAAATCTGTATGGGTACAGTTCCTGAGTGTTCTCCTCTTCCCTAAAGTTTATATATATTTTTAGCTTGAGTAAGTAAAAGAAAAGCGTGTCAGGGAATTAACTACATTTAAACTTAATTAAGATTAAAGAAAAACTTGAAGTGCTTTTCAAATTGTCTGCTCTTTTATAGATTGTAGCAATTAACAGATAATCTTAGTGGCAACTTGTTTACTTTTATCATTTCTGGAAATTAAAAAATAAATGTAATAGTAATGCTTTGAATTTTGTAAAAATGATTAGGAAGATGTAGGTAGTGCTATGCTATTGAAGGCGTACTTTTTTTGTCTCATTTAATTAAACTTTCTTATGGTAGAGAGACTATTATAGGTGATAGAAAAAGTAACTTAATTTGCTACATAGGTATTTGCAAAATCTTAACTAGTCATAGTTTAATGACATGTATGTGTGCTGTTGCTCTGCCATATTTAATCATGACCTTCTCTGAAGCATGCAGAGTTTAGAAGTATAAAGTTGGTTTAACAGCATGCGTATTGAAAAGACATCACAAATTGATTTACACATCTTAATCACTAATATAGATGTAATTTATATACATGTACACACAAAACTTGGTTACTAGAAAAGTAACAAAGGCTGTGGTAGGAATCTGGACATGTATAAAATGGTCATGTTAGGTATAAAAGACCATTGTTTTCTAGCTGTTTTAAGTTCATGGTATTAGAATTTTATCTGTAAAATATGATGAGAATGTACTTTGAATGGTTAAAAGAGCTCCCTAAATATCCTCTAAGTGATGTTTATTTTTTTTTTATTTGAGACGGAGTTTTACTCTTTTTGCCTAGGCTAGAGTGCAATGGTACGATCTCAGCTCACTGCAACCTCTGCCTCCTGGGTTCAAGTGATTCTCCTGCCTTAGCTTCCCGAGTAGCTGGGATTATAGGCGTGCGCCACCATACCCGGCTAATTTTGTATTTTTAGTAGAGATGGGGTTTCTCCATGTTGATCAGGCTGGTCTCGAACTCCCTACATCAGGTGATCCGCCTGTCTCGGCCTCCCAACGTGCTGGGATTACAGGTGTGAATCACTGCACCCGGCCTCTAACTGATGTTTCTGAAGTGTTGATTTGTGTTCATATAAGATTAAACACACACAGATGCTTCACAGCTTTAATACTGCTGAGTCCTCTTTGTACTTTATTAGTCCAACACTCTGCTCAGAACATGGTTTTTCCCGGCAGTTGATCCAGTCCCCTGTGACAACCCCTCTTGGGCTGATCATGTTGAAGACAACTTCAGAAGAGCTGGCTTGTCCCCGTGAGGACCTCAGTGTGGCTCGGAAGGAGGAGTTGCGGAAGCTGCTACTGGACCAGGTGCAGACAGTGCTTGGGCTACTGACAGGTGAGCAGTATGGTAGTATACAGAGATAGAGGCCTGCCCGCAGGCGCCCAGAGTTCAGGCCTTGGCGCTCAGCAGCTTTGAGCAGTTGTTTGTGCTGTTTCTGAGATAGCGTGAAAATGGGAAGCTGCATTCCCAACACCTGTAGCCCAGCGTCTAGCACATAGTAGGACCGCAAAATAGATTTGAGCCTTATTTTCCTCGTAGTCTTTCACTAATTGGTCCTCACTGTAACTGTGATCAGTGAGGGAGAGTCCAGGTCATAGGAGTATGCCTACAGTGCCAATCACTGCATGGTAAGTTAGGTGGGTGGCAGGCACTCTATGTAAAATAATTTGAATTGAAGATCAGGAGAAGTTGGAGTAGGAGGATATGAAAATTCCTGTTCTGGGTAAGGAAATGAGACGTGGTGTGGAGCCATCTCCTCGTGCACTAGGTTGTAGTTGTATGTAGCATTTTGTCTCTTCTGTTTGATGAGTGCCTCGTGACAAGGTGTAAAGGGTAAGAAGAAACAGAAAGCAAACCACAACATGAGACAGGAAGGTAGGAGGAGAGGGGAGTACCCTGGGTGCCCGGGGTGGCTTCTCTGTGCTGCTGTGAGACCTGTTTGCTAGGGAGGCACGTATGCAATACCTGGCCATGAGGCCCTGGGAGTGCCGGGAGCCTGGGCTTGCTACTTGAGGGAAACTTGTAGTGAAAAGAATGTTTTTATCTCTGACTCCTTTATCCAGGCTTCTTCTTGGATGTCTAGGAACTTTCTTTGTATCTCCAGTTTAGTGCTTGGCATGTGGTGGGCGCTTAAAATTGGCTGAAAGAACCATTGATTTAAAAGTAAACTTGGGTTAGTGCAATGGCTCAGGCCTGTAATCCCAGCACTTTGGGAGGCTGAGGTGGGAGGATCACTTGAGCCCAGGAGTTTGAGACCAGACTGGGCAGCATATTGAGAGCCCCATTTCTGGAAAAAACAAAACAGAACAAACCAAAAGTTAGCTGGGTGTGATGATGCATGCCTGTATTCCCAGATACTCAGGAGGCTAAAGAAGGAGAATTGCTTGAGCTCAGGAGTTTGAGGCTGCAGTGAGGTATGATCATACCACTGCATTCCAGCCTGGGTAACAGAGTGAGACCCTGTCTCTTAAAANCTTCTTGGATGTCTAGGAACTTTCTTTGTATCTCCAGTTTAGTGCTTGGCATGTGGTGGGCGCTTAAAATTGGCTGAAAGAACCATTGATTTAAAAAGTAAACTTGGGTTAGTGCAATGGCTCAGGCCTGTAATCCCAGCACTTTGGGAGGCTGAGGTGGGAGGATCACTTGAGCCCAGGAGTTTGAGACCAGACTGGGCAGCATATTGAGAGCCCCATTTCTGGAAAAAACAAAACAGAACAAACCAAAAAGTTAGCTGGGTGTGATGATGCATGCCTGTATTCCCAGATACTCAGGAGGCTAAAGAAGGAGAATTGCTTGAGCTCAGGAGTTTGAGGCTGCAGTGAGGTATGATCATACCACTGCATTCCAGCCTGGGTAACAGAGTGAGACCCTGTCTCTTAAAAAAAAAAAAAAAAAAAAAAAAAAGAGAGAGAGAGAGAGAGAAAGAGCTCGGCATTTGCCCCCACATCCTTCCCTAAAGCCCCAGGGGTAGACCTAAACCTTCAGAGTATTTGTTCGTTCAAAGCACTTTTTTTTTTCTTTTTCCTTTTTTTGAGACAGGATCTCTCTCTGTTGCCCAGGCTGGAGTGTGGTGATGTGAACACAGCTTACTGCAGCCTCAAATTTTGGGACCTAAGTGATCCTTCTACCTCAATCTCCCCAGAAGCTGGGACCACAGGCAGGCGGCACCACACCTGGCTAATTTTTGTATTTTTAGTAGACATACAGTCTCCCTGTATTGCCCAGGCTAGTCTCTAACTCTTAGGCTCAAGTGATCTTTCTGCCTTAGCCTCCCAAAGTGCTGAAATTACAGGCATGAGCTACTGTGCCTGGTCTCAAAGCACATTTTTTGACACCCCAACTAAATGTCAGATTTCTAATGTTAGGGACCACGTTTTATACCTCTGTGTCCTACTGTGCCTAGCAGTATATTAAATATTTTAAAAATTGAGATAAAACTCACCATTTTAAATTGCAGTATTGACTGGCTTTTAGTATATTCTTGAGGTTGTGCAACCTTCAGCGCTATTTAATTCCAGAACATTGTCATCACTCTAAAAAGAAGCCTTGTACCCATTAGCAATATCCGTCCCCCCCACCCCATTCTCCTCTCCCCAATCCCTGGCGTTCACTAATCTACTTGGTCTGTCTCTATGGATTTGCCTTTTTTGGACTTCTCATAAAAATGGAAGCATGCAATATGTGATCTTTTGTGTCTGGCTTTTTCACTTAGCATGACGCTTTCAAGATTTATTCAGGTTTTAATATGAAAAATTTGAGAATAAGATATTTTCAAAAGCCTTTATGATCACCTTATGTTCCGGGTTCTGTATGGGTACAAAGAAGAAGAAAACACAGTTCCCACCCTCAGGTAATTTACACTTCAGTGGAGAGAGACAAGTAAGCAGTTAAAGATGTTTTAAGAGCTATAACAGAGTTTATGTTTTATGTGTAGCAATTCGTGAAGGAGGTGACAGCTGAATGGAATTTTGAGGTATAGGCAGGTGGCATTTAGTCTGGTAGAAAGGTCAAGTTGAAATTGGGAGGAGGAGAGCAGGTCAGAGGTTGAGAGGGACACATATAGAAGGAACAGCAGACAGTTGAGCGTAGGCCTCATCTGTTGGGTGGGCTGAAGCCTGGGTCAGGTGAGGCTAGATGAGTCTAGCAGAGGCCAGGATTTCCGGCCTGTTTTCCTGCATGAGGAACGAAAGAGAATTAGTGGCAGGTTTGTGGGGAACGAAAAGTTGTGTTTGGGATATGCATGTAGTGTTGTCCAGGAAGCAGGTGGACATGCAGGTCTGTGATTGCCTTGCCTTGTTTCTGAAGCCCCCATCACGTGATGCAGAGCTTGGTGTATGTAGTCAAGGTGAGTTTGGGCCAAGAACAGGAGACTTGAGAGGCTTCAGAATATGTTTTCTTGAAGCCGTGGCAGTGGATGAGTCACTCTAGCAGTGAGAGTGAAATGAGAGGAGAAGCAGAGCAGTAAGGGAATCTGGGGAAACATGTGTGTTTAAGTGACTCATGGGCAGAGGATGGAAGTAATAGTGAAAGGGATGGAATCGAGTTCAAAGAAACCAGAGAAAAACCAGGAAAGAGTGGTGCTACCGGCTCAGATAAGGGTATAGGCAATGGTCTGTCATGCCACAGTGTGGTCAAGGAGGATGGGGATTAAGTGACGGGTGAGTGCACGCAGCAACCAGGTGACTCTGGCAAAGAGCAGTGCTGGAGGCAACAGTGGGGAGAGGCCACACTGCAAGACCACAGTGAAGCAGTGGAGAGCCATAAGGCAGCTGTGAAGTCGAGAGGCACAGCTGCTTGCTGGAGGAGGACATGGTCAAGAGAGGGATGTTCAGGTACTGATGTTTGATCAAAGGTATCAAGAAACTTTCTCTAAATCTTTGTATGCTGGACATCATTTCTCTTATAACTCTGTTTCTCCTTTCTTGGTAGGTATCTTGGAGACTGTCTGGGACAAACACAGTGTTACTGCTGCCACTCCACCACCATCCCCGACCTCAGGAGAAAGTGGTATGGTCTGCCTGCCAGCCAAGGCATTCTTCTTTTTAAAGTATTGGGGGCCAGGTGTGGTGATTTGTACCTGTAGTCTTCAGTACTGAGGAGGCTGAGGTGGGAGGATCGCTAGAGGCCAAGAGTTTGAGACCAGCCTGGGCAACATAGTGAGACTCTATCTCTATTTTTAAAAATTACATTAAAAAAATAGTCCTAGGTCGTTGTCCTCATTTTTTTCTATTTCCCAAATGTCATGGCTATGTGCTTGTGCTGAGGTTGATAGGAGCCTTTGGGCTTGACAATTCTGCTTGTGCTTCTTCTGCAGAGGTGGCAGGAGGTGGGCAGCAGCCCACAGGAGAGGACATAGGAACAGAAATATTGAGTGCTTTCTTCCTCACTGGACTCATGTTGCCCAAGGCAGAGTGGGGACCTCTCCGCCTGCATAGTGGAGACTATGCAGTAGTTAGCATTGAGTCAACATTGGTTAAGAGTCATTTGGTAAAGCGGGGCATATTTGCAGAGGCTATTAAATAGTTTACTAGTTGCTAGTTATTGTCCATAGTTATATTAATATCTGCTTCAAAATTCAGAGTGCAGTTCATCTAAAGATGACTACTTTCAAGGATGGATGGAAAGAGGAAATTGCATCTGAACAGGAACTTTTAGTTTCTAAATGCTGCTGTTTACACTAAATGATCACAAATGCTTTTCCAGCAGAGTACATCCTGTGAATTGGCACATATTTCTTCCTCTACTGTAAAGGTTGATGTGGCTAATGAGAAATATTTCCACATCTTCTCCTTTACTTCAAGGAGATAGGCTGTGGAAGTCAGACATCTCTAAGCCCAAGCTGTTTTATGTAGCCTGTTGTTAGTATGTGGAAGCTGAAATTCTTGCAGAGTTACTCTAGAATTGAAAATCTATCCGGAAGTTTTGAGGAGTACTCATAGTGCACTAGTTATTACAAATTCTCATTATCTTACTTGGATTAAAAATTATTAGAGAGCCATTTGTCATACTGCTTAGATTACAAACAATTATAGAGTTCTAGAGTGCAGTATAAGCTCATAGGAAATGGAACTTTGTATTTGGTGGCAAACCTTTATTCTTTAGGTAGATATTTGAGGTGGCTCGGCAGATTTATATGTTGCAGTATCTGGATGATTAAAGAAACATTTGGAAATGATTCAGAGATTTGATTTTATGAGTGAACGAACACCTTGGAGTATCCACAGTTAAGTTTGTCATTTCATTTAAATTCTGTTTGCAAATACTAATTCTTTTTTTTGAGACAAGGTCTCTTTCTGTCACTCAGACTAGAGTGCAGTGGTATGATCACAACTCACTGCAGCCTCGACTTCCTGGGCTCCAGCAGTCCTCCCACCTCAACCTCCCAAGTAGCTGGGACCATAGACGTGCACTAACATGCCTGGCTAATTTTTGTATTTTTTGTAGAGACAGGGTTTCGCCATATTGCCCAGGCTGATCTTGAACTCCTGAGCTTAAGCTATCCACCTGCCTCAGCCTTTCAAATTGCTGGGATTACAGGTGTGAGCCACCATACCCAGTCAAGATTAGTTCTTTTGAATTAGATTTGTTTTAGACAGTTGAATACTCGCTAGCACGGTTTATTAGCAGCTGCAGTTTACTGTAGAATAAACACTTGTTTGTGTTTCAGTTGGCTTCATCCAGAGAGGTTCTGAGCTAACTCAGTTTATACTTTGATAGGCTCTATTTTCCTCGGGGCCATGTTAGGGAATGTCAGATAATACAAACCAGAAATGTGTGCTTACCTCTTCCATGTGTTGCCTAGGTTTTATGAGGCTAGGCAGAATAAAATATGGACTAACTTTCCATTTGCATATAACAAAACCTAAAATGTGGTGCCTACTTCTTGAGAATTGCCTCTTAAAATTTTTTGAAATGTTGGGTTTTAGTATTTGAGAAATAACAAAATAAATTGAGACTATAGGGGCACCTAGGGAGTTACATAAGCTTTTAAGCTGGTATACTTCCCCTTTAAAAAAATTGCGTGTTTATTTGTTACAGTATTTTTCTTTCTTTTTATGGTAATGTAAGTGAAGTCATTAGATCTTGCCCCACTATTTGGACAGTGCTGATGATGCAATCACCATTCATTTTGATGCTTTTGCTCAACTGTCTTTGTGCACTTAAGACGCCAAGTTAAGCAGTAAAATTTCCAGAAAATTGTTTTGCTTTCTTGACCATATCAGTTTTCTAGAGAAAATTTATTCTGAGAAACTTTAGGGCCCAGTGAAGCAACCAAACAAATACCTTAGCACACCCCAGCTCAGCCCGTGCGGAACTCTCCTGCCTTGTGTGTTAGGTTTAGTAGCCCCCTGAGGCTTGTGGGGTTTTTTCCCCATATGCTTTCTTTTAATATAGTTTTCTGTCTCATCACTTTTAAAGAACCAAGCCCAGGGACTAGTTCCTGCAACAACTCCTTTAATAGTCTGGATGTAGAGAAAGGTTTGAAGGAATGTGTGTGGTTTATTTCTCAGCATAGTTCCCCCAAATTGTTAGCTTGACTCCTAAACTGGCTGCAGTAGTGATCACTCACCTCGCGAGATCGGACTGCTATGGGACAGATGATAGTCTGTTTCTTGCCTACAAACAAGGAAGCTTGCCAGGGGTTGCATCGCCAGTGAGCAGAGTGGGGACATGAACCCCTACCAGAACCCTAGAATGCTGAATCTAGGTGCACGGTCATCGTCCTAGCTTTGCTTTCTTGGTCATTCTCACCACTTTCGTCCACTTCCTTCTTCCCCTGGTTTTGAGTCTTGGCCCTGCCACTTACTCCATGACCTGGAGTGGATCCTTTACCTTTTCTGACCGCTGATGTCCTTGACTATAAAAAGGAAATAGCTTCCTCTCTGGATAAATGAGGGAAGATGTGGACATTGCCCCCTGCCTGCTGAGGCTGTTCCTTCCTGCTTCACTTGAGCAGCCTCATCTTCCTTCATCTCCTCTCATCTTCACTTCTCTCTGCCTGGACCAATGGGGAGAAAAGTGCACAGAATGAGATTATGTGATTACAGCAATTCTGAGTTAGCTTTGATTGTTCTGCAGTAAAATTAAGGGACCATATCTTTCTCATGCACATAATATATAGTTTGAAATATAGAGCTGTACACAGGTGATGATGAAAAGTTCTTCAGGGTGAGGATGTATCAGAGAGCATGAATTGAGGCCAATTCTTAACAGATTACATATCTTCATGCAAATCTTTTCATGTATTCCTTATATACTACCTATAGAAAGGTGGGACTTGGGAGGGTCACTTACAACTCCTGTGATCTTATTTTCTCCTCCAGGGGCTCCTTGAATAGAGTTTCCCCCCATTTTACTGGACCAAGGCTGCAGTTAGATCTGTGGTTTGTCCTGCAGGGAATATTTGTTAATGTCTCCATGACTGGAGAAGTGCTGTTGGCATCTAGTGAATGGAGGCCAGGGATGCCGCTAAACACCCCACAGTATATAGGGGACCAAAGAATGATCTGGCCCCAGGTGCCAGGAGTGCTGAGGTTGAGAAATCCTAAGTTAGTAAATATACAACTGATAGGAAACACATGAAGTTTCAATAATTAAAAAGCTTTGCATGAAAGTTTATTACAGGGCTGGGCATGGTGGCTCAGGCCTGTAAATCCCAGCACTTTGGGGGGGCCGAGATGACAGGATCACTTGAGCTTAGGTATTTGAGACCTGTGTTGGCAACATAGTGAGACCCCACATCATATACATATATATATATATGGGCATGGTGGCTCATGCCTGTAGTCCCAGCTACTTGGGGGGATTGAGGTGGGAGAATCACTTGAGTCCAGGAGGTTGACGCTGCAGTGAGCCATGATTGCACCACTGTACTCCAGCCTGGGTGACAGAGCAAGACCCTGTCTCCAAAAAAAAAAAAAAAAA
>NW_016813570.1:628835-705456 GCF_001698545.2 Rhinopithecus bieti | reverse complement strand
ACTTGATTTTTTTTTTTTTTTTTGAGATGGAGTCTCACTCTGTTATCCAGGCTAGAGTACAGTGGGCATGATCTTGGCTCACTGCAGTCTCCGCCTCCCAGGAGCAAGCGATTCTCCTGCCTCAGCCTCCCGAGTAGTTGGGATTACAGGTGGCCGCTGCCACGCCTAGCTGATTTTTGTATTTGTAGTAGAGATGGGGTTTCACCACGTTGGCCAGGCAGGTCTGGAACTTCTGACTTCAAGTGATCTATCTGCTTCAGCCTCCCAAAGTGCTGGGATTACAGGCGTGAGCTACCGTACCCAGCATTTTACTTTTTTTTTTTTTTTTTTTTTTTTGGATAGAGGCTCGCTCTGTTGCCCAGGCCGGAGCGCAGTAGTGCGATCTCTGCTTACTGCAACCTGTGCCTCCTGGATTCAAGCAATTCTCCTGCCCCAGCCTCCTGAGTAGCTGGGATTACAGGCACGCACCACCATGCCCAGCTAATATTTGTATTTTAGTGGAGACAGGGTTTCACCATGTTGGCCAGGCTTGTCTCGAATTCCTGACCTCAAGTGATCCGCCTGCCTTGGCCTCCCAAAGTGCTGGGATTACAGGCATGAGCCACCGTGCCTGGCCAGGTTTTACTTAAATGTAACAACGTATTAATCTTAAGGAATTGCTGACCTTGAGGTGCTTTTTCTACAATTCTATAAGAAATATTAATTTCTAAAAGATGCCTGTATGGTTAAGAAAAAATGATAAAAATCAATTTTGTCCTACATGTTTGAATTTTGTGTATCACCTCCCCCCCACCATGTTTTATTTTAGACCATGTATTTTGGGACTTCTTCCTTGTGAAAAATGGGAAAGTTAGCTAGCATACCCTCTGTAATTCCTACGTCTGTTTAGTCTTGAGTCTCTATGTAATTTGATGCTGGGGCATCCTTTTGCTACAGCGTCTCCATTCCTTAATTCTTTATTTTGATTTATCTCTTTATCCATGTGGTGTCTTTGTTTGGTATCCTCCTTGAGAAGAATTTGTGGAGTTACCTGAGTTTTTGCATGTTTGAGAGAATGTCCCCAGGCTGTGAATGTTACTGTGGAGAAGTCTGACTGAGGTGTTTTGTCCTTTGTATCTGTACTTTTCTGCCTACACTGCTTCCTCATTTTAAACATTCTTAATATTGATCACTCTTCATCATTTTTTTCTTGGAACAGGATAAACCTTTTCATGTTGTAGAGTCACATCAAATTTCAGGAAATTTTTCTTATTATTATAGTTTTTTTTTTTTCTTTTTTTCTTCTTTTTTTAAAATATAGAGTCTTGCTCTGTCACCCAGGCTGGAGTGCAGTGGTACAATCATAGCTCACTGCAGCCTTGACCTCCCTGGGCTCAAGCGATCCTCCCACTTCAGCCTCCTGAATAGCTGCGCCTATAGGCATGCGCCACCATGCCTGGCTAATGTTTGTATTTTTTGTAGAGATGGGGTCTCGCTATGTTGTCCAAGCTGGTTTTGAACTCCTGGGCTCAAGTGATCTGCCTGCCTCAGCCTCCCAAAATGCTGGGAATACAGATGTGAGCCACTGCTCCTGGCCTGTTGTTATAGTTTTAAATATTTTTCTTCTTTTGTCTTCTCTAAAGTAGTTTTACAGCTTTTTTCCCTGTTTCATTTTGTTTGATTTCCTTTAGTCTAGTGCTTTCAAAAATCAAGCAAGCATAAGAATCACTTGGAGTGCTTATAAGAACACAGATTCCTGGGCCGCAACCCCTTCAGGCTCTACTCCAGTAGGCGTGGGTTGGGGCCTGATGATTTGTACTTCTGACAAGTTCCCTGATTATGCTACTGGTCCAGGTTCACAGAGTAGCCCCATGTTTCTCCAGTTTTGGGTCTTGGGGTCCCTTGACTCTTAAAAAATTACTGAGGTCCTCAAAACACTTTGTAAGTTATATCTGTTGATAGAAAACTGAGAAAATGTACAAATAGTCATTAATTCATTTAAAATACTTGATGAACCCATTACATATTAACAGATAATATACTTTAATAAAAAATAACTACATTTTCAAAGCAAACAGAAAATTCACTGAGAAGAGTGGTGTTGTTTTGCAGTTTTGCAAATCTCTAACATGTGGCTTAGTGAAGGGCAGCTTCTGCATTTCATCTGTTGCGATATCCCGTGTGATGTAGCCTCTGGAAAGCTCCATTGTACACCTGGAGATAATGAAAGTGGAAAAGGAAAAGAGCATCTTAGTATTCCTTTAAAATAGTTTTGAATTTGTGGACCCCTTCCCCATAATCAACAGCCATTTTAGTGTAGATAACCTCTATCTTTTGTTTGGTAACATGCTCTTGTAAGAACTTACTGTTTTGTGTCCATATATTTTATATGTAAGTGGTATAGTGAAGCTATCATTCTGTTTCTTTCTTTTAATTGTATCTGTTTAAGGTCTCTCCAAACTGTTGCCCATCTGTGCCTTAGTCCTCTATCTGCTCACTGTGTGATATGATATCTGCCTCTGCATTCTCTATCTTCTCCCGCCAAGGAGGAGGCCAGACTGCCTCCAACTCTCCCCTTCATGCACCTCTGCCTGTCCCCTCATGGACCCGTGTGAGGGTTGTGTTGGGAGCATACCAGGAGAATGGTCAGGCAAGAGGATATGTGAATGTTTAGTAGGATTCCAGAGTGCCAGGTCCTCCTCAGAATGGCCCTTCCTCCTGCACCGCCTTGTGAAGGTTCCTGCGTCCATTCCTTATACTTGATGTCTGGCATTTGCCAACATTTTTTCAGACTCTTTTAATTTGCTTTTCTGATTACTAATGGAATGTGAAATCTCTTCATATGCTTTAGAATTTCTTCTCTGAAAATTGTCTCTCCATATCAACTGTCTGCTTTTGTACTGGGGTTGTTGTGTTTACTGATGTGTAGCATTTTAAAATAGATTTCAGCTTTTAGTCCTTTTCGATGTTAGAAATTGTGAATATCTTCTCACAGTCTGTTGTCCGCCTGGTAACTTTCCCTTATGTTTTCGTTGATTAGGAACTCTGTTTTATTTTATTTTTTATTTTTTGAGATGGAGTTTCGCTCTTGTTGCCCAGGCTGGAGTGCAATGGCGTGATCTTAGCTCACTGCAACCTCCACCTTCTGGGTTCAAGCAATTCTTCTGCCTCAGCCTCCCAAGTAGCTGGGATTACAGGCATGCACCACCACGCCTGGCTAACTTTGTATTTTACTAGAGACAGCATTTCACCATGTTGGTTAGGCTGGTCTTGAACTACTGACCTCAGGTAATCCGCCCACCTCGGCCTCCCAAAGTGCTGGGATTACAGACATGAGCCACTGCACCCAGCCTTGATTAGAAACTCTTAATTTTGATATTATATTCATCAATATTTTTTGTTAAGGTTTTCATTTTGGTGGTTTTAAGGAGTCTTTTCTCTCTTTTCTTGTATTTCAAATACTCTTATATTTTCTTCTGTTAACTTTAAAGTTTTATCTTTGGTTTAAGTCTTTAATTCATTTGGTGCCCAACTTTGTATGTGGTGTTGTTAGGGATTTTATTTGTTTATTTATTTAACGGTCATGTATCATGCTTTTCAAAAGCAAGGTCATGATTTGGGGAAGACTAGTAAGAAAAGAAAACTTGAGTGGATTTGGGGTTTTGCAGCCAGAGAATAATCCCATCTTCTCTTCACTTATATCTCCTGGGAAACCGCTGTTGTACAAATCTCACTAAAACTAAATTTAAGTCAAAACACTAAAGATTATATCCAGATCCCCTCACTAAGAATCATAATCAATTATCTTATTTGTACTATACTGTTAANGTTTCATTTTGTTTGATTTCCTTTAGTCTAGTGCTTTCAAAAATCAAGCAAGCATAAGAATCACTTGGAGTGCTTATAAGAACACAGATTCCTGGGCCGCAACCCCTTCAGGCTCTACTCCAGTAGGCGTGGGTTGGGGCCTGATGATTTGTACTTCTGACAAGTTCCCTGATTATGCTACTGGTCCAGGTTCACAGAGTAGCCCCATGTTTCTCCAGTTTTGGGTCTTGGGGTCCCTTGACTCTTAAAAAATTACTGAGGTCCTCAAAACACTTTGTAAGTTATATCTGTTGATAGAAAAACTGAGAAAAATGTACAAATAGTCATTAATTCATTTAAAAATACTTGATGAACCCATTACATATTAACAGATAATATACTTTAATAAAAAATAACTACATTTTTCAAAGCAAACAGAAAAATTCACTGAGAAGAGTGGTGTTGTTTTGCAGTTTTGCAAATCTCTAACATGTGGCTTAGTGAAGGGCAGCTTCTGCATTTCATCTGTTGCGATATCCCGTGTGATGTAGCCTCTGGAAAGCTCCATTGTACACCTGGAGATAATGAAAGTGGAAAAGGAAAAGAGCATCTTAGTATTCCTTTAAAAATAGTTTTGAATTTGTGGACCCCCTTCCCCATAATCAACAGCCATTTTAGTGTAGATAACCTCTATCTTTTGTTTGGTAACATGCTCTTGTAAGAACTTACTGTTTTGTGTCCATATATTTTTATATGTAAGTGGTATAGTGAAGCTATCATTCTGTTTCTTTCTTTTAATTGTATCTGTTTAAGGTCTCTCCAAACTGTTGCCCATCTGTGCCTTAGTCCTCTATCTGCTCACTGTGTGATATGATATCTGCCTCTGCATTCTCTATCTTCTCCCGCCAAGGAGGAGGCCAGACTGCCTCCAACTCTCCCCTTCATGCACCTCTGCCTGTCCCCTCATGGACCCGTGTGAGGGTTGTGTTGGGAGCATACCAGGAGAATGGTCAGGCAAGAGGATATGTGAATGTTTAGTAGGATTCCAGAGTGCCAGGTCCTCCTCAGAATGGCCCTTCCTCCTGCACCGCCTTGTGAAGGTTCCTGCGTCCATTCCTTATACTTGATGTCTGGCATTTGCCAACATTTTTTCAGACTCTTTTTAATTTGCTTTTTCTGATTACTAATGGAATGTGAAATCTCTTCATATGCTTTAGAATTTCTTCTCTGAAAATTGTCTCTCCATATCAACTGTCTGCTTTTGTACTGGGGTTGTTGTGTTTACTGATGTGTAGCATTTTAAAAATAGATTTCAGCTTTTAGTCCTTTTCGATGTTAGAAATTGTGAATATCTTCTCACAGTCTGTTGTCCGCCTGGTAACTTTCCCTTATGTTTTTCGTTGATTAGGAACTCTGTTTTTATTTTTATTTTTTATTTTTTGAGATGGAGTTTCGCTCTTGTTGCCCAGGCTGGAGTGCAATGGCGTGATCTTAGCTCACTGCAACCTCCACCTTCTGGGTTCAAGCAATTCTTCTGCCTCAGCCTCCCAAGTAGCTGGGATTACAGGCATGCACCACCACGCCTGGCTAACTTTGTATTTTACTAGAGACAGCATTTCACCATGTTGGTTAGGCTGGTCTTGAACTACTGACCTCAGGTAATCCGCCCACCTCGGCCTCCCAAAGTGCTGGGATTACAGACATGAGCCACTGCACCCAGCCTTGATTAGAAACTCTTAATTTTGATATTATATTCATCAATATTTTTTGTTAAGGTTTTCATTTTGGTGGTTTTAAGGAGTCTTTTTCTCTCTTTTCTTGTATTTCAAATACTCTTATATTTTCTTCTGTTAACTTTAAAGTTTTATCTTTGGTTTAAGTCTTTAATTCATTTGGTGCCCAACTTTGTATGTGGTGTTGTTAGGGATTTTTATTTGTTTATTTATTTAACGGTCATGTATCATGCTTTTCAAAAGCAAGGTCATGATTTGGGGGAAGACTAGTAAGAAAAGAAAAACTTGAGTGGATTTGGGGTTTTGCAGCCAGAGAATAATCCCATCTTCTCTTCACTTATATCTCCTGGGAAACCGCTGTTGTACAAATCTCACTAAAACTAAATTTAAGTCAAAACACTAAAGATTATATCCAGATCCCCCTCACTAAGAATCATAATCAATTATCTTATTTGTACTATACTGTTAAAATTTCCTAATTAGTGTTTAATTTTGAGCATATAGATTTTATTTTTTAATTTATTTATATATATATCAGTTTAATTAGCTGTGAGAGAGATATATATATATATTTTTTTTTTGAAGGAGAATTACTTAAAGTTATTTGTAAGAGATTTGATGCCGGATAGCTTAAAAGCCCTTTCCTATTTTTCAGGTGACTTACTGAGTAACCTGTTGCAGAGTCCCAGTTCAGCCAAACTGTTGAATCAGCCAATTCCCATCCTTGATGTGGAGAGTGAGTATATCTGTTCCCTGGCCTTGGAGTGCCTGGCCCATCTCTTCAGTTGGATTCCTCTATCTGCCAGCATCACCCCATCCCTCCTTACCACCATCTTCCACTTTGCGCGATTTGGCTGTGACATCCGTGCCAGAAAGATGGCGTCAGTTAACGGCAGCAGCCAGAACTGTGTCTCGGGTCAGGAGCGCGGCCGGCTTGGGGTCCTGGCCATGTCCTGCATCAATGAACTCATGTCCAAGAACTGTGTGCCTATGGAATTTGAGGAGTATTTACTGCGTATGTTCCAGCAGACTTTCTACCTCCTGCAGAAAATCACCAAGGATAACAATGCCCACACAGTGAAGAGCAGGCTAGAAGAGCTCGATGAGAGGTAATGAAACCAGGCGTGGAGCTGTTGTGCCCCAAGAAAGGGCCCTGACTGTTTACCATGCTGTGCTGCATGGCATCTGTAATCCTCTTTGATTTCAGAATATGGGGCTCCTGGTGAGGAACAGAAAGGTAGGTGTGTGCCAGTAAGTCTGAGATTAGCTGGAAGGGCTTGGGTGGTTAAGGGAAGTGACTGAGTTTGAAAAGTGCTTGTGCCTTGTGTAGGTTTGTTGTCTTTTCTCCCCATCCATCTCCTGTCCTCCCTTCTACTCCTCTTGCCCCCTTTTCCTTACTATTTGCTTGCAGGTCTGAGGTGGTGCAGGGACTGAAACTGCTGCTCCTGCGTAGCCAAGAACAGGAGAAGAGGTCCGTGGAGGTACAGGAGTTATAATCGCCCTTTCTCACTTGGTGTCAGTTTTTACTATTTGACTTTTCCCAAGTGAACATCCTGCAGTATACAGGAATTGTTATTGTGAGTTTTACATCAATGGCAAGTTTTCATCAAACTATAGGAGGGATGTTAATGTGTGCACAGGTTAATGTAGCACACAACTGTGTTTCTTTGTTATTTTCCTCTCGAGTGGCGCCTACAATGACCTACTTTGTTTTTTTAAAAAGCATTCTAAAAGATGATTCTATCATGGTACTCTGAGGCAGGATTTCATGATTTGTGTCTCTTGCAGATGAGGTCATTTATGTATCTTATAACTTTGGTTAACATGATACTACTGCTGTATGAAAAGAGGGGATTTGGAAACTTATATTATGAACAATCAGATTGACTGTTTAGAGACTTTCAAGCAATAAATTATATCGAATTAGTAAATATTTACAGATGACATGGCAGCAAAAGTTACTAATATTCTCAGTTTTCCTTAGATTGCCCTTTGTTATTAAGCAATTTTCTTTCCCTTAGAGTACATAGCAGAATATAAAGTCAAGTACCTAAAGTTGAAAGTTTTAGTGCTTTTTAAATTGGACAGTTTTATAACATTTTTCTAAAATTAAAAAATTGGTACATAAGATTATTTTGGTTTGGGTTATTGTAAAACCGTCATGTTTGCTCTCTGTAAGAACACAATCTGATACGGTAATATGTTCTTAAAAATTATTTGGTGATAGCTTTCTATATGAATTCAAAGGCATCATTATTCACTTTCATATTCTTTCTGTCTGTGGTTAAGAAAGGCTGTATTACCTTCATTTTTTTTTTTAAGATCTGTGTGTCTCATGTCAATATCTCATATGTTAATTTAAAAATCTAGCTGCCTGTATCAGTTATCAAATACCAGTTGTTTTGACTTTAATCATAACATAATCACAGACAACTTTGTTGTGGCTTCCATTTGTGGATGGTATAGAAATGTCATTATGGATTATCTATGTACTGATGTTACGTGTAACTTTTGTGCTCTTGGTTTTACATTTTAATCCTGTGCTTCCTATTGCCCTGTGAAAGCTGAGAGGTGCCTGGGAGCAGAAAGGTGACATAAATAATGCTGTGTGCTTGCTTCCTGGCTCTGGGTCCCCTACCACTAATTCTAAACAGCTCAGTCTATTCTCAGTTGTTTAGGAGCTGCTAACCAGATCCTTGGCTTTTCTTTCCCTCTACTGCCTTTCCTTTCCCCCTAACTTTCTACTGTTCATTAGCACCTGTACCAGAAGGTGGGCAAGGGAAAGAAAATGAGGTGAAATAAAATCTGTAGTTTTAGCTACTGAACAGCCTTGTTTGTATTTTTAAAAAATTGGGTTAGATACTAAAGTAAAATTGAGATTGTTCTGTATTTAGCCCATGGCTTTTTTTTTAAATGGGTAGTAGGGAATTGAATGCATCTTCCTAAAGAGCAGTCAGCTGGCTGGTGACTTTGAATATCCATGTAAAACTGTCATAAGCGAGTGAGGAAGGAGTTCCTACTCTTGAGTATTAGTGATTGATGACACCAGAGAGAAGTGTCTTTGTATGTTCCTGTCTCTAGAAACAGTTGATTTTAGTGCCTTACTGTTTTTCGAGTACTTGGCCCCATGATCCACAGAGATAGCCGTTCTCTTTATCAAAACAAATTAATATGTATTTTTTAAAAAGCTGCAAATAAGCTCGGCCACATAGAGGTCAGGCAGGCAGGCTGGCCACCCTCAGGGAGATAGGTCCCAGGAGCAACATGGGACATGTTATTTCTGGGCCAGTTTTGCTTTTCTAAGTAGTAGTTTTCTCTCCTTTTATTATTTCACATATCTTTGTTTTGAAAAATAGCTTTTGCAGTAATGAGTTTCAGAATTGCTTTTAGCCGTTATTTCATTTTCAGCTAAGGCCTAGTATGTCTTTACCTTTTTGTGTTGGTCTCTGAAATGTGATTTATGAAAGTATGGCCATCTCATTTTCTAATCACCTTTTGGTATTTAGGGGCTTCAAATGACAGTTTCTGAAATGTGAGAGTGATGATGTGCTGTGTATTTAATAACAGAGATCTCTTATCCTTGCAGCTGTGACCCACACTCCTCTGTGAAATGATTTTGTGAATACACATGAGTTGGGGATTCACTGTGAAGTGAAAAGAAAGAGCACTGGATTGGGAGTGGATGATAGTCCCGTTCTGCTATGAGTTGGCTAAGTGACTTTGGCCTGGTCACTTTACCTCTCTGGGCTTCATCTGCAAAATGGAAGCATCAGACTAAAGTCCCTGAGGCTTGCCCAGCTCTAATAGCCTTCCTCCCTTATATTTGAAATCACTTTTAGAGTATTGGGATGTGCTGTGTTTAATTAGCACCAGGAACCAAAGGGGGAAAAATGGCCATTAGGTTGCAAGCCTGAGTACATCTTACCTGGATGCCATGCCATTTGTAGCCTGGTTTTGTTTTTGTGTCTTTAGCACCATTCATTTTAGTGTTTTGGTCTCCCGGAAAGCAAACCAGCCTTCTGGACTTGCCGGATTGAAATAATACAGTGATCTGCCCATCAACTTTTTGATTTCCCTTCACTTTAATTGGGTCACAACACAAATGACTTAGTAAATATGAGCGCACTAGGTTATAAGAAGCTTTAGCAGACAGTGTCTGAGGATTAAAGTTGCTTTTCTGCTATGTTTCAGGTGGTTAATGGAATGAAGGGTTGCCTGTCCTGTAGGTAATTGTTGCAGGCCTTTATATTTTTAAAAGAAAATATATTACAAATTCGTATAGTTCTGTACTGAAAGAACTTTGGATTGAATTTAAGTTCTAAGGAGGTGGCTGGGTTTCTTATTGTTACCTTTTGTCTTATCTCATTTAGCTATATCGAGAAGTTTACTGACTTTCTTCGGCTCTTTGTGAGTGTTCACCTAAGAAGAATCGAGTCTTACTCCCAGTTCCCTGTGGTGGAGTTTTTGACACTTTTGTTCAAGTACACATTTCATCAGGTAAAGCACCAAAGCCATCCTTCCCTTCCAGAAAAATGGTTTATTACCTTGTTACTTTGAGAAGAAAGAACTTTTTCTTTCAGCTTTATTTTCCAAACATTAATATAATGCTTATTATGTGAAGAGTCACAGGTTTAATCTCCCTAACATCCCTGTGAAGTAGGTTCTATTACCATTGTCATCTCTGTTTTATAGGTAAAGAGTCTGAGGCACAAAGAGTAACTTTGCTTAGAGTCATACAGTTAGTAAGTGGTGGAGCTGGGATCTGAACCCAGAGTCAGGGCTCTTGACCACTATTATGTGAGCAAAGCAAAAGACAGGAAAAGTCTGAAATTAGGGCCTTTAGTTCTATTCTGTAACTGTCACTGAAACCTCCCTCAAGAAGATTATATATAGTGAAGCTCTTGAGAGTTAAGTTTTGGTAGTGTCCAATTTTTTCTCCCCCTCAACAAATGTTTTTTGAGTTCCTATTGTATTCCAGGAGCTAGACATATAACCTTCACAAGCAAAGTGTTTGCCTGCTTTGAGTTTACTTACATTCTAGTGACCCTACTCATTCTAGTATGTGTGTATGTGTGTGTATATATATACACACACATACACATAAAAATATATAAAATTACATATGTGGCTTTATTGAGGTATAATTGTGTATACCATGAAATCCACTCATTGTATAATTCAGTGATATTCATTGAATTCATAGAGCTGTCCAGGCATCACCACAGTACAATTTTAGATATTTCTATCACATCCTATCCCCTGTGCCTGTTGGTGTGTGTTTTTATTTTAGTTTTTAAAGTTTTTGGTAGTGACTGGGTCTTGTTACATTGACGAGACTGATTTTGAACACCTGGCCTCAAGTGCGCCTCCCGTCTGGGCCTTCTAAAGTGCCGGGATTATAGGTATGAGCTACCGTGCCCAGCCATGTGTTTTTTTTTTTTTTTTTTTTTTGAGACGGAGTCTCGCTCTGTCGCCGGGGCTGGAGTGCAGTGGCGGGATCTCGGCTCACTGCAAGCTCCGCCTCCCGGGTTCATGCCATTCTCCTGCCTCAGCCTCCCGAGTGGCTGGGACTACAGGCGCCCACCACCTCGCCCGGCTAGTTTTTTGTATTTTTTAGTAGAGACGGGGGTTTCACCGGGTTAGCCAGGATGGTCTCGATCTCCTAACCTCGTGATCCGCCCGTCTTGGCCTCCCAAAGTGCTGGGATTACAGGCTTGAGCCACCGCGCCCGGCCCAGCCATGTGTTTTTAAAATAAGCGTTTTAAAATTAAAGTATGACACACATACAGAAAAGTGCATAAATCTTATGTGTAGTTAGATGAATTTTCCCCAAATCGACATATGCATGTAACCATCACCTAAGTCAAGAAATAGAATGTTGCCAGCACCCAGGAAATCTCCTCATGTCCTTTCTAAGCACTTCCCCTCTTTTCTCCCCAGAAGTAACCCCAGTCCTGACTTTAATACCACAGACTAGTTTTGCCTGTTTTGGAGCTTCTGTGAATGAAAGCACATAATGTATGTTTTTTCTGTGTTTTTGTTGGCCATCGTGTTTGTAAGCTTCGTTTGCGTTGTGTGTGGCAGTCGTGTGTTGATTTTCATTGTGCTGTTGTTAAGTCATTGTTTGCAAGTCCACTCCCCTGCTGATTTGGCTGCTTCCAGTGCTTGCTGATCTTGCAGTGAGCATTCTTATATGTGCTTTTGGATGTACACAGGTAGCTCTTTTTGTTGGCAAGTACCAGGGATGAAACTAATGGGTCGCTGAGGACATTTGATTTTAGAAGTAGTTTTTTTTTTTTTAAACCACTAGTGTTGTAGCTTAATGTGGCTAGAGGAGAGACAAGGGTCTCGGCTAGGAGGGTTGTGTATATTACTTGGAGCAGGGGTTTGATGTGAAAGCTGTCCTTTCTCAAGGAAGGTCTTGACATGTGAAAATAGAAGAGTACCCAGTGGTAAGGATGAGCCAGTTCTGGGAGCAGGGGAGGGAAGGCCAAAACTTGAAGAAGCTCAGAGGTGTCAGGTAGGGGGGCAAGTGCGTGCAGAGCATGAGGAGAGCCGTGCCGAGCTCACTAGTGCTTGGGAGAACTTGAAGTGGCTGCAGGAGGGTGAGGATGTAGGGGAGAAGCAGCAGACATGGGGCAGTTTTGAGATATCCAGAGGAATTTTAAAGGAGACCATGAAAAAGGAGGATTTGAGAGAATATTGAGTGAGTGTTAAATAGCATAACAGAAATGGGGCAGCTGAGGAGCCAGTTCTGAGGCCAGAAACAGGAGGCTTACTTGGGGGAGATGGAATGACAATGTCTTGACATTTCACTTTCTATGTAAAATGGGGTCTTCTAGTGTGTATAGTATGAAAGAAAATGAAATATCTTTTAAAGTAGGCATGTCTTATGCCTGATTCTTTGGATTGGACCCAAAAGTTTTGTGTTTGAGGTCTGCTTATTTCTATTAGTTCTGTGTCCTTGGAGATACCTTAAATTTACTTAGATTTCAGTTTCCTCACCTAAGAAGATAGACTACAATGGACATCTTCAGGTCTTTCCCCTTGTTTATTTTTTATGATTCTTTCAGTAGACTCCTATGTGTCATCGAATTGAAAATGGTGGTTTTATATATTTATATATTGGGAAAGTAACTGGGGAAAAAGTGTGCCCATGAAGCAAACCACAAGCTTCTTTCCTCCTCTCTCTACCTGCAATCGTCAGACGAGCTCCTTTCTGCTCTCCTGTCTCCTGTATGAGGACCTTCCTTTCTGGGAGCAGGCTGGCCACCTGTGGGAGTAGGTGTGTCTTTGAGGTCCAGACAGAATCAGATTCTGAGCACTAGGTAGAGGGACAGGAACCTGAAAGGTACACTGTCCCAGCTTACTGTGGGTAAACCAGGGTAGACAGCCCTTTGCTGGGGAGGTAGAATGGTGACAAGGTGGCAAGGTGCAATCTAGGATCAAGGCCTGCTTGTAGGGGAGGTCTTTGGAATAAGACTTAAGAATAAGAAATTAAATGATCTCAAGAGACAGCTTTAAGTTCTCATCTGTTCTCTAACAAGTGTGATCTTACTCCATCATAGCTTTATTAAAAAGTAATGTGGGAAAATGTGTCTTTCTCTCGTCTAGAGGGTTATATGAATATACTTACTATTTTTGTCTGTTGTTTCTAAAATTCACAAATTTTAGTACAGTCATGCGTTGCGTCCCTTAATTGACAGGGATATGTTCTGATGAATGTGTTGTTAGGTGATGTCATCATTGTGTGGACATCACAGAGCGCACTTATGCAAGCCTAGATGGGAGACATCACACATGTAGGCTAGGTGGTGCAGGCCACAAACCTGTACAGTGTGTTACTGTGTAGAGTACTACTCTACTATTTGTACTGCGTAGAATACTGTAGGCAGCGGTAACACAAGGGTAGGGATTTGTATCTAAACATAGAAAAGGTAGAATAAAAATACGGGATTATCTGATTGGGCCACTGTCATACATGCAGTCTATTATTGATGGAAATGTTGTTACATGGTACATGACTGTACTGATAAACATAATTTTGAAGAACAGTCATAAGACAGAAGATAGTGCTAGTATCTATCTTCTTTAACCATTTCTCCTTTTCTGTTTCTTTTCCTGCATTTTTCTTTGCAGTGCTCAGCAGGTGTCTGCTGTCTCCTACCTCGCCTTGCTCGTTGAGCCTCTTGGCTGTGTATAATCCTATGTCTCTCTGTCTTAATGCTCCTAAGCTTAGTGCATCCTCACCACTTCCTTCTTGTTCTTGTGTTTTTCATTTTGCCCGTTCTTCCTGAAACCGTGCCTGAGATGGTATACCCTGTGGGGAAGGGCTGTGGACCAAGAGCCTTCAGATAAGATACACCTTCTTCTTCTTTTTTTTTTTTTTGAGACAGAGTTTTGTTCTTGTCACCCAGGCAGGAGTGAGATGTAGCGATCTTGACTCACTGCAGCCTCTGCCTCCTGGGTTCAAGCAATTCTCCTGCCTCGGCCTCCTGAGTAACTGGTATTACGGGCATGCGCCACCACGCCTGGCTAATATTTTGTATTTTTAGTAGGGATAGGGTTTCACCATGTTGACCAGGCTGGTCTCGAATTCCTGACCTCAGGTGATCCACCCGATTCAGCCTCTCAAAGTGATGGGATTACAGGCGTGAACCACCATGCCTGGCAAAGATTCACTTTCTAGTTCTGATTTTGTTCCTTAATTGTCTTGTTACCTCGGGCAAGACATGACTCGACTTGACTTCTGAGCCTTGGGTTCTTTATCTGTAAAAGAGGAAGATGCAAAATATTTCTCCACTTTCCAGGACTCGTAGGAAGATCACATAGACCAATGCAAATGAAAACTAAACAGTATAAACCACTTGGAAGATAAGAGTGGTGTGATTAGTTTCTTAAAGAAACCTGCCTGGATTTTCAGAGATCAGTTAGCCCTGGAATCTGAAAAGTAAATTGGAGTCTGGGTCCATTTAAAAAATGGGTCTATGAAGGTTTTGAAAAGTTAGGTGACTTCAGAAGTGGAGCCAGCCCATCATCTTGATGACCGGAATGAACCATGTCCACAGGAACTATCAGAGGCCAGGTCATGGGCATACTGTGGGCAGTGCACAAGCCCTCACAGTGGGGCCTCCAGGAATGGATGTGAAAGGTGGTGCTTCAGGTTATACAGGGGTGTCTGCTCACCTTTCCCCCAGCCTTGAGCATATAGCAAATCCTCAGTTCACATGCATGAAGTTTACACGTATAATTATAAAGTACTCTGACGGAGCTATAATACTTGGATTTATGTGGTAGCCTTTCTCAAAGGCTCTACCTTATGCATCTGATGAACTGTGCTCTTTTGAGGGGGCTGGTGGATAGTTTTGAACCAAGGAGGGATAACCTTGGTGATTGACTTGAGGGAAGCTCAGCAAGTTGAACCCAGGACAAGAAGTGTGTCTCTTGGATGGGCAAGTCTGGTGGCCTGTCCAAGGACTGTTCATATCATTTCTTTCTCCTTTTTTTGAGACAGGGTCTTGCTCTGTTGCCCAGGCTGGAGTGCAGTGGCGCGATCTCAGCTCACTGTAACCTCCACCTCCTGGGTTCAAGCGATTTTCCTGCCCTGGCCTCCTTAGTAGCTGGGATCACAGGCATGCATCACCATGCCTGGCTAATTTTTGTATTTTTAGTAGAGAGAGTTTACACCATGTTGGTCAGGGTGGTCTCGAACTCCTCATCTCAAGAGATCGACCCGCCTGGGCCTCCCAAAGTGCTGGAAGTACAGGCGTGAGCCACTCTGTCTGGCTGCCATATCATTTCCATGTGGCTTATTCATTGTTTTTCCTAGTTATTCTCCTGGTTCACTTCATGTCATGGATATTGTCAGTATTGCCAAGTATGAGGTGGAGACAGGACTTGGTCATTTTGTTTTCTGAAGTTGGTCCCATCTAGTTCCAGAGCTACCCTTTGGGTTGTGAAGTTGGAGTTTGCCTGGCTTTTTAAGTTCCACTTTTTCTTTTCTTTTCTTTTTTTTATATATTTTGTTTTTTTTTTTTCTAAAATATACACACTGGGCCTCACTGTGTTGCCCAGGCTGGTCTCGAAGTCCTGGTCTCAAACAGTCTACCTGCCTTGGCCTCCCATAATGCTGGAATTACAGGCATGAGCCATTGCACCCAGCCAAGTTATACTTACTCTGTCTCAGACTTCAGCTTAGGTACGGAGAACTCCCACTGGATACCACCACCCAATGTTAGTTATTTCTTGGGCACTTCCATGATTGCCCTTGTAAACGTCTAGATTTCCATGTGGATCAGTAGTAGAAAGAAACTGATCGAAGAAGGTGATGTTATTGTTTATTTTCGTATTTGATCTTGTCACCAAATATGTGGTCCAATGAGACAGCCACTAGCAAAACCAAAGGAGTCTTTCAGGTAGTGAGCATTTGAGTGGGATATCAGGGGTTGGAGCCACAGGTTGAACCGGAATGCACAGGGGAAGGATTGGTTTTGGAGATTGTGTTGCCTGGACTTTGCATGAAATAGAATCTCAGAGCCCTTGAGAAAATTAACTAGTGCAGTGGTCTTCATTGTGCTACTAGGATCCTACAAAGACTTCTCACTTTGTTCTTCCACATCAGCACCTGGTTAGAGGTTGCTATTAGCAAGTTTGACACCCCTGCTTTTGCAAATGGGATAATGCCCTGAGGGTCAGACTTAATGAGTTCATTTTCAGTCTGTTCTATAGGAAGACTGCAAGTGTTACTTTCCTTACATTCCAGTGTGTGAACCTGTCACCTTCGAAGCCACTGAAACTGATTTTTGCTTTCATAATGGTTTGTAGTGGAAAGAGCATTGGCTGGGGGTAAAGGGACCTGTTTTTAACTCTCGCCTTAAACAGCTTACATCTCTGAATCTCAGTTTCTTTCTCTTGAAAATAGATTTAAACTAGATAATCTGTAAGAGCCCTCTCCACCATCTCAGATTTTTTTTTTTTTTTTTTTTTTTTTTTTTTTTTTTTTTTTTTTTTTTTTTTTTTTTTTTTTTTTTTTTGGAGACAGAGTCTCACTCTGTTGCCCAGGCTGGAGTGCAGTGGCGCTATGTCGGCTCACTGCAAGCTCCGCCTCCTGGGTTCACACCATTCTCCTGTCTCAGCCTCCCGAGTAGCTGGGACTGTAGGCGCCCGCATCATGCCCGGCTAATTTTTTGTATTTGTAATAGAGACAGGGTTTCACTGTGTTAGCCAGGATGGTCTCGATCTCCTGACCTCGTGATCTGCCAGCTTCGGCCTCCCAACATGCTGGGATTACAGGCTTGACAGTCTGAGATTTTAAGATAGATTTTTGTTTGACTTATTTTATAACTCAGTTTATCCTGCACAGTATCTCCCTTATGATGTGTTCCGTGGTACTCTTGTCTTGTTAGGTTCAGGAAGGCCCAGTGTTACAGACCGACTAAAATCCACCAGTTTTGATTACCGGGAAACTGGGGAATCTAGGCTTATGGTGTCATCATTCTGCTGGAATTAAACGCTGGCATTTGTGTGTTTCTAAGGAATAATAGCATTAAATAATTTCATTGTCTGGATTTTTTTTGTACCATAGCCTACTCATGAAGGTTACTTCTCTTGTTTGGATATCTGGACGCTCTTTTTGGACTATCTGACAAGTAAAATTAAAAGTCGTCTTGGAGACAAGGAAGCAGTTCTCAACAGGTAAACTCCTTAAACACTGATAACTAGATACGGTCATTTTGCCAGTTATTCTAGTGGCCTAAGGGACAGCCATGCATCTGGACCTTTTCAGTGAAGCTGAGTCATGTAAGCTGTTTAGGCAATAATGCCATTGAGCATTTCCTTTTTTTTCTCTTTTAAGTATTTTGTTAAGACTTTTAAAAATTTTAAAAGTAATATGTATTACTAATTTTTTATATTTTAATGCGTTTGTGTTAATGTTTTTAATTTTTTAAATAGCCCTTATTTTAGAGATACAAACTGAAGTATTTATTGGATAAAATGATATGACATCTGGGATTTGCTTAAATAACCCAGTGGGGGTAGAAGGGAAGTGGGTTGGTGTAGAGAAGAAACAGGCTGCCCATGTGTTGGTGATTGATGTTGGAGTTAGTTCATAGGAACTTGGGGTTCATTATGTTCTTACTCCATTTGTATGTGTTTGAAAATTTCCTAAATAAATTAATAAATACCTGTTAAGAAAAGGTGTTCATTTTAAATCTAGGAGAAGATATAGAAAATGTAAGGAAGATAAATTATTCATAATCCCACACCCCAGAGATAATTGCTTTTGCACTTTTATTATATTTTAAAAAACAGAATGGGAAACGGTTTTTTTCCCCCCGTCAAACCCATTTTTCTTGCTTGCAGGAAGAGAGTATATTTCCTGTACAATATGTTCTTTGTGCCACAGGGTGGGGAAAAGAGGAAGGGAAGGTGGAGATTCAGCATGCTAGGAAAACAATGGCAGCATCCATATATGGGGAAAGTAAAAGTGGCAGCTTTTCTTAGCAGAAGCATACCCATCGTAGTCTCAGTAGGTGACTGCATCGCATTCACACAGTGAGCAGGCAGTGATGAAGGAGGCAAAGAAGCTATATTTTACATTGTATGATCAGAGTAGTTTCCTAATAAACTAAACCTGATTCGTATAATTCGTATATTTATGCTATGAGATTATAAACTAGGTGATCTAGTCCTAGGTACTTTACCATACTTAAGAGAGTGCCTGCAGATTTTACTCAGTTTGGTTATAGCTCCTACTTCTTTGCACAGTATTTATAAGAGCAATTTCAGATTAGGTGGTCCTTGTGTTGTAAAACCAGTGCATGAGGAAGGTTCTGTCAAGTGGAAGCCATGTGGGGAATCGCACAGACCTATGTTTGGATCCTGGTTTTGTAGTTGCTACCTAGGGGTACTTGGGTAAGGTACTTAGCCTGTGGAAGCTTCTATTTCCTCATTTGTAAACTGAGGATGAAGATAATAGTTACTGATACATTAATTGAAATAACAAACTAACATATTTAGAACGCTTGGCACGCTGTAAGTGTTCGGCTGGTGGTGGTGGTAGTGAATACTCTTTCCCCATAAATGTACCAAATGGAGGAGGGTGGAGAGGAGAGACTCCACTGCAGAGAAAAGGTTGGACTGGAACTCCAAAGGCTTTTCCATTCCTGCGGTTTTGTGAGTTTTAAAAATTCTAAACAGGACCTAGATGTGATAGTATGTACCTATAGTCCCAGCTACATGGGAGGCTGAGGCAGGAGAATCACTTGAGCCCAGGAGCTCAGAACTGCTGTGTGCAGTGATCACGCTGTGGCTGGCCACTGCTCTCCAGGCTGGGAACATAGTGAGTCTCTGTGTCTCTTGGTACCAATCACTGGTTCCATTTGCTGAACTCTGTCTCTATTGAAAATTAAAATAAATAAATATGCAAATTTCTTTTGAGAATTTTATTTTCCAAGTTTAAACATTTGTTCTTTTGTTCCCAAAGATGGTTTTTGTAATTGTGGAATAAGTTCCAAATTGCTACGGTGTCAGGTTATAGGTAGTATGTTCATATATCAGAAATTGTATTACACACAGGAGATGCTGTTTTTGGTGAAGTTGCCAACTTTAAGTAATTGTGTTTTTGAAATGAGATTCTTGAAGGAAAAGTTATTTGTGCCAAAATATCTTTCTTACATGCTAAATAGGCATATCTTTTTGGTTCTGGGACTATGCCTAATTTTTCTATATTTAGTGTACATATTCCTTCATATCTCTCAAGCTTGTTGCGAGAATAAACCAAGGAAATGGTTAATATGAAAATGCTTTTTAAAAAACAGTACAAGGCCGGGCATGGTGGCTCATGCCTGTAATCCCAGTGCTTTAGGAGGCCAAGGTGGGTGGATCACAAGGTCAGAAGTTCAAGACCAGCCTGGTGGAGAAGGTGAAACCCTGTCTCTACTAAAAATACAAAAATTAGCTGGGCGTGGTGGCAGGCACCTGTAATCCCAGCTACTTGGGAGGCTGAGGCAGGAGATTCTCCTGAACCCTGGTGGCAGAGGTTGCAGAGAGCCAAGATCACGCCGCTGGACTCCAGTCTAGGCGACAGAGTGAGACTGTCTAAAAAAAAAAAAGAGAAAATATATACTAGCAGATTATTAGTATTAAACACACACTTCTGCAGATCATTATACCAATAGAAGGAGCAGTGGTGTAGAGAATTTAAATTTCTTTTTTGCTTTAGGCTAGCTGTGTTTACTTTTGGTCAGGTTATATGCTGATCACATTTCCTCTTGCCAAATGGATGTACTTAATACTTCTCTTGCAAGATGGTTAGGGTTCAAGGAAATCATGTATGTAAAATAGCTGGCACAGCATCTAGATGTATTAGGCACTCAGTACGTGGTCATAGTGATGACAAATAGCAAAGAGGAATAACAGAAGATGTTACTGCCTTTAGACTGTAGTTGTGACTGTGGAGATAGGTGGCATGGCCCCTGGACAGTCTAAAGGCCTTTAGCCCATCTGCAGATGTTTCCCTGCCTGCCTAGGCATCTATTATCTAATGTCACAGTTGTCAGTTGTTCTGGCTGACCACTTGAAACAGTGGGAATTTTTTTCATTGATCATGTGATTATCATCCTAAATGAGGCTTTCTAATTTTTCATGATTTATTCTTTTTTAAATGTAACACATATAATGCCTTTATGCCTTTGAAAAATAAAACAACAGGCCAAGTGCCATGGCTCATTCCTGTAATCCCAGCACTTTGGGAGGCTGAGGCAGGAGGATCACTTGAGACCAGTGATCTGCCTACGTAATGAGACCCTGTCTCTACAAAAACTTAAAAAACAAATTAGCCAGACATGGTAGTGTGCACCTGTAATTCCAGCTCCTTGTGGGTACCTAGGTGGGAGGATCACTTGAGCCCAGGAGTTTGAGACCAGCCTGGACAATATAGCAAGACTCGGTCTGTACAAAAAATAGAAAAGATGGTGCCTTCCTGTAGTCACAGCTACTCAGGAGGCTGAGGCAGGAGGACTGCTTGAGCCCAGGAGTTGGAGGCCACAGTGACCTATGATCATGCCATTGCACTCCAGCCTGGGCGACAGAGAAATACTCTCTCTAAAATAAAATAAAACAACAGCAACAACAACAACAACAACAACAACAACAAACCCTTCCAAGCTCCTCTGGTTAATGCTGTTAACAACAACAATAACAACAACAACAACAACAACAACAACAACAAACCCTTCCAAGCTCCTCTGGTTAATGCTGTTAAATAATAACCACCATCTGGGGAACTGCATGTCCTATCAGATACCGCCTAGTGGTCTAGGACAGTAGACTACAAAGAACATGTGTTAGTCCACTGGGCTGCACAAAGAAAATATTTCAACTTCAGCTTATAATTTTTTCGGTAACTCTTACATTCACCACTCCAGACTCTTAATATATCAGAGAGATGCTGTTTTGCAGGAGCAGCTGCTGAAGAACACTGGCTTCTGGTGATGACCACATTTATGTTAACTAAGAGCGTGCACGTGTGATCAAATGTTTGTCAGCTGATAAAATATACCAGAGACAAGTTGGGATATTCTGGAATCATATTTCAGAAGCAACTAATCTTGCAGGAAGTAGTCAAAAATGTTTTCTTGCTGTTTTAAATGGGAAACGTAGGTGTGGTTAAGTCACAAAGTTAGCACTCGTTTCCTGTCCCTTGTGGTTTAAAGGTCTTGCATCATTCATCACAACAAAGTGGTAAGCATTGTAAGCTACTAATTTAGAAGCACAAATGTACATAGATTTATTTTTGGTCCTAGGAGCTTGGAAATTGGAGCTCTGCATGGTCCCTTGCCTGGTCAGGAGTTTCTTGATGAGAGACCGTGGGGACTTGAGAAAGCCTGAGCCCCAGTGTTAACTGGGTAAATGTTCTGTAGCCATTCCTGCAGAGCGGAATGGCTGATGGGGTAGACGTCCTGATCTCTATTTTGAGGTGGTGGCGTGGAAAGGCCCGGATTTTCTTTTCCCTTTCTTTTTTTGTGCTTTTGGATGGTTGTGACTTCCTCACAAATTGTTGAGAAAGTGGAATGAACCAATGAGTGTGAAGTGCCTTGGCTGACAGTAGGTGCTCAGTGAATAAGCATTGGTTCGCCTCCCCTTTCTCTCTCACTTCTGGCTCTTTGTGCTTCTCAATGTGAGGGGAGTCACCTGTGTAGAAATTTATTTTTACAGGAAGATGAAGAAACCTGAGTGTGTGAAGCAACCTAAAGTCATTGTGTCATGTTCTATGAGCCTCTTTGTGACTAGACTTCTGGCAAGTGCTGGCCACAAACCAGCGTAGGGATTCCGGTGACATTAGATTGGACTGTAAACAAATGTGAGCGAGCGTGAGAAAAACTGCTCCTTGCTTTTTGGAGTAGGTGAACCTGCTTAATAAAGAGGAAGTGCCAGTGTTACACATAACATTGTGGTGCAATAAAAGGTGTGACCTAGGTTTAGATCAGAGCTCTAGCAGCTTTCTAGTTCCTGCTCTTGACTGCCCCACAGGGCAAGTGAGTAGAGTCTTAGTTGCTTTATTGAGTTGAAAAAGCTATCCAGGAATATGCTTCAATCCTTTGTATTTACTTGACTTGGAATTTTGTCTGTTTATCGCCTGTTTGTTTTTCTTTCATTTCTTTGTTCATTTGTTCTTTATTCATATATATTTTATTGAGCACCTACTATGCAGTTGCTTTAACATGTATAATTTTATTTAACTCTCAGAACTTGAGGCCTATAGGTTTATCTCTGTGGTATAGATAAGCCTTTAATGCTGTAAATTTCCTTGTAAGCCCTGCTTTAGCTTTATCCCTCAAATTTTTTTTTTTTTTGGAGACGGAGTCTCGGTCTGTCACCAGACTGGAGTGCAGTGGCGCGATCTTGTCTCACTACAACCTCTGCTTCCTGGGTTCAAGCAGTTCTCCTGCCTCAGCCTCCCGAGTAGCTGGGATTACAGGCACACACCACCACGCCCAGCTAATTTTTGTATTTTTAGTTGAGACGGGGTTTCACCATATTGGTCAGGCTGGTCTCGATCACATGCCTCGTGATCTGCCTGCCTCAGCCTCCCAAAGTGCTGGGATTATAGGCGTGAGCCACCATGTCTGGCTATCCCTCAACTTTTAATGTTACATTTTAATTTTCATTTGATTTAAACCATTTTCTAATTTCTTTGGAGATTTCCTTTGTTTAGTTTCCAAATATTTGGGGATTTTCCATATACCTTTTTGTTATTGTTTTCTAGTTTAATTTGTACATGTCTTTTTTTTTTTTTTTTTTTTTTTTATCATTTCTTTTTTTTTTTTTTTTTTTTTTTTTTTTGAGATGGGGTCTTGCTTTGTTGCCCAGGCTAGAGGAGTGCAATGGTGTGATCTCGGCTCACTGCAACCTCCACCTCCCAGGTTCAAGCGATTCTCCTGCCTCAGCCTCCCAAGTAGCTAGGATTATAGGTGCCCGCCACTACGCCTGGCTAATTTTTGTATTTTTAGTAGAGACAGGGTTTCGCCATGTTGACCAGGCTGGTCTGGAACTCCTGACCTCAGGTGATCTGCCTGCTTTGGCCTCCCAAAGTGCTGGGATTACAGGCGTGAGCCACCGCGCCCAGCCTGTCCATGTTTTCTTTATCCTACTTGTTCTATCAGTTACTGAGAGAGGGGTGAATTCTCTAAAAATAATTTTGGATTTGTCTGTCTCCTTTTAGTTTGATCAGTTTTTGCCTCATTTATTTTGAGACTCTGTTAGTTGCATACACATTTAGTTTTCTTTTCCAGTGTGTCTATTGAGTGTTGGACCACATTTCTTTATGTGGGTTTTTTTGGTGGTGGTTCTGGGTATTACAGTATATATACTTAACTTTTCACAGTCACATTTTACCACAAGGGTGGTATGGAAACCTTACCACCATATAGATTAGAGTCCTTTAGCCTTTCTTCTTTATATTGAGGTTTTACATATATATACTTGGAAAACCCCACCAATGTTCTAATTTATACACATACCCATCATTCATATTTTATAGCTCTTAAGAAGAAAGAAGTAGTCTATTAGATTTACCCAGACATTGCCATTTCTCTTGCTTTTCCTTCATTCTTGAAGTTCCAGGTTTCTTTCTCATATTGTTTACCTGCTCTATTAGTTAGCTGGGGCCACTATAACAAAATACCACAGGCCAGCTTTAAACAACAGAAATGTATTTTCTCATAGTTTTGGAGTCTAGAAGTTCCACTTCAAGGTGCTGGCAGATTCTGTTTCTGTGAGCTCTCTTGGTGGCTTGCAGACACCGCCTTCTCTCTGAGTGCTCACGTGGCCTTTTTTGTGTGCACGTGAGGAAAGGGAGGGAGAGAACTCTTGTGTCTCTTTGTCTTCTCATAAGGGCAACAGTCCTGTTGGATTAAGGCTCTGCTCTTTGACCTCACATAACTTTATTACCTTTTTATAGGCCCTGTCTTTCAAGTACAGACACATTGAGGGTTAGGCTACTCATATGAATGAGTTGTTTTTGGGGAAGAGTCGCACAATTCAGACCTTAGAGGAACCTCATGGAGCATTGTTATTATAGCTGTTTTAGAGTCATCAATAATTCCTACACCTTTGTCATCTTGAGGTTGGCATCTGTTGATTGTCTTTTCCTTGAGAAGTCGTGTCTCTTTGTGTAGCAAGTAATTTTTTGAATCCTTTTACCTATTTATTCTACCATTAGGTATGGCTTCCCTCTCCATCATCATCTTATGGTCAGAGATCGATGCTGGATATGCTACAGACATCACACCCACGATTCAGGCAGCAGAAATGAAAAGTGGGATAGGTTGGGCAAAAGAAGACTTCTTAGAAGTCCCACCCAGTAGCTGCTTTCAGTCTCTTGTTGGCCGCCTCCGTGTTCAGGGGAGATGTTGTCTTTGAGTTGGCCCCAATACCCAGTGTTCTCTTGCCGAGGAAGGAGAATGGGTATTGGGCAGGCAACCAGAGTGTCTGTCACAGCCATATACTTTCTCCACCTCCCACATGACACTTGGGGAGATCAATGATCTATGTGTATGTTTGCCTGGTTTTTGCTTGTACTTAATTTTCTAAGTGATAGGGTTTTTTTTTTTTTTTGCAGCCAGAGTTGCCAATTGCCAGTTAAGATTTTAGGTCTAATTTAGGGTTACATTTACATAGAAAGTCTCTACATTTCCTTTTAGCACAGCAAGACAATTTATAGATGACAAAATTCATCTGTCCTCTGGTCTGAAGTAGATTTTCTTTCCTAGCAGAATTGTGAAAATATTTTGATCTGTCACAGCAATTTATAGCGTGAAACTTCTGTAACTTTACAATTTATGTCTTGAACAAAAGCAAAAACATAAACTCTAGGCCTAAATGTTTGATCTTACCTTTCTATGGAGTTTACTAAGTGGGATTTTGACTTTATTGGGTGAATTTTCCCACAGATGTTGTTGATTTTATTAGTGCCTTTTTCCCTACTAGCATTCTTTCCTGGGCCCTGTTCAGTTGCCAGTCTACTTTAGGGCTGGCGTGTGTTAGAGTGTTAAGTCGTTTGCTTACAGTTGGGGAGTCATTGCTGGATATGGTAAGTAAGGAATGTCTCTGTCTCTAGTTAAGAAATGAACTGTCGGGAGCTAAACAGTGGGTGCTCATGGACATAGGATGGCAACAACAGACACTGGAGACTGATAGAGAGGGGAGTGGGGAGGAGGGCAGGGGCTGAAAAGCTGTTGGGTACTATGCTCAGTGCCTGGGTGAGGAGATCAGTTGTACCTCATACCTCAGCATCACGCAGTATACTCCAGTAACCAGTCTGAACATGTATCCCCTGAATCTAACATAAAAGTTGAAATTATGTTAAAAAAAAATAAATAAATACAAATGTCAGTTTTGGCATAGGTTAAATTCTTAATGTAAAAAAAAAAAAAGACACCAAAATCTGAAATGGGACAATCCAGGAGGATTTGTAAGTGATCTGTAGACTGAGTCTCATCACATGGGCTGTACCTCATGGACTAAATGAACTGTATTTGGTCTTGGTATTGGATATCTTTTAGCTTTGATTATCATGTTGTCCCAGTACTCAACTGTAGTAGATTGGGTGGTGTATTAGTTAGAGTCCTGTCAGGAAATCAGAAACCATACTTAATTATTTGAACAGAAAATTCAGTGTAGGAAATCGATTAAATAGGTTTCAGAAGGAACACTGAGATAACACAGTTGATAAGTACAGGAAGTGGCTCCACCCCTAAGGCTAGAAGTACAAAGGCAAGAAGCTGGGGCTATCAAAATCTGGAAGATCAGAGCTTGGGCCCTGAGCAACTAGGGTTCAGATCTCTGAAGAGGCGGCCCCATCCAGCTGCTGCAGGAGTTCAGAGGAGGGACCTTTTCCAACTGGCACCATTCCTTTGAGGAGAGGGTGTTGCCTCTACCTCCGAGGGTGCACGATACTAGTTCTGGGAATGTGGAGTGAAGCTGGAAACTGGAACCAGTTGCTGCTGCCAGCTATCTGTTGCCGGGGCAGCACTGCCAGGACAGCAAGTCCGCAGGAAGGATGCAGTCCTTTTGTCCCTTCTGCCTTCCAATCTCCCTCCAGTGTCCCTGCTGCAGAACCTAACTGACTGAAACAAAGTGTCCTTTGAGTCTCAGCCCCAGCATCGCAACTGTGGAGAGTAGATTGATGTGGAGAGCTTACTAACCAGCACTGGTGGTTTGCTGTATGAGTGGGAGCAATCCCTTAACTTATCTTAGAAGCGTTTCAGGATAGGTGAGTATTTAGGCAACATGATTTGTTCTTGAAAATGAGCAGTTTGTTGGTCCTTGTGTAGCAGTTGTTGCTTATAACTTGGTATCTTCTGAGTTGGGTTCTTATTACATGTGGGAAATATCCAAACCTACTGCTCTGAGTATTTCTTTGAGAAATTATTCTTAGACACAAATCAAAGGGTCACGGTTTCCCCAGGCTCTTTTTAGTTTCGAAGTCTTCTCAAAATGGACTAAAGATTAGGTTTTGGGAGTTGGGTGGAGCAGGCTTAAAACCCATTGGTGCCATGCGCAGTGGCTCACGCCTGTAATCCTGACACTTTGGGAGGTCGAGGCTGGCGGATCATCTGAGGTCGGGATTTCAAGACCAACCTGACCAACATGGTGAAACCCCGTCTCTACTAAAAATACAAAAATTAGCCAGGCATAGTGGCTCATGCCTGTAATCCCAGCCACTCGGGAGGCTGAAGCATGAGAATCACTGAACCTGGGAGGCAGAGGTTGGAGTGAGCCAAGATCACGCCATAGCACTTCAGCCTGGGTGACAGAGTGAGACTCTGTCTCCAAAAACAAAACAAAACAAAACAAAACAAATCCATTGGTGATTTATGTGTAGAGAGAACATGATTTCGAGTTAGGGAGCCCTGGGTTCGAAATAGCTTTGTGGCCTTGGGCAGTTTATTTAACTTTTGTTAATTGTTGTTTCCTTAGAAAAATATTGAAACCATTTACTTCTCACAGCTGTTAAAAGCATTAAATCATTGAATTAGGTAATATTTATATGCAGTGCCCATCATCCCCAGAGCAACTGCTAAGACCGTAACTTGAAAATACTTAGTAAAAGGAAGGACAAGGGATTTAAAACGCAGCACTAGAAAATACCTGTTTGACCCAAAAGAAGGCAGGAATGGAGGAATTGAGGAACATAAGTCATAGAAAATAAATAGCAAAATGGCAGAAATGAGGCCTCCTTATCAGTAATTACATTACATTTAGTAGATTAGATTCTCCTGTTAAAAAGGCAGAGAATAGATTTTTTAAATAAAGCCACGACCCAATGACGTGTTGTCTACAAGAGACTCACTTTGGATTCAGATACAAATAGATCGAAAGTAAAAGATGGAAAAGATATTCCGTGCAAAAAGTAACCAAAAGAAAGCTCAGGTCACTGCACTAATAGCAGACAAAATATATTTTAAGACAGAAATTATTGCCAGAGACAAAAAAGGCTATTATATAAACAGTCTGTCAGGAAGATACACGGTGCCTGGTACATCGTTAAATACATACCTCTGTTTCTGTTCCATGCGTGCACACACCTGCCAACCCATAAACTCAGCCTCAGGAATTTAGATGCTCCTTTTCCATGGTGATCAACATGGACACCATTTCTTTTATAGTGCAGGAGGCCTTTTCCAAATTCTAAACTGAAAGCCTCCTTTCACCTGATTGATGTTGAATTTCTCCCTGCCATGTAGGTACGAAGATGCCCTGGTGCTCCTCCTCACAGAGGTGTTGAATCGAATCCAGTTCAGATACAACCAGGCCCAGCTGGAGGAGTTGGATGACGAGACTCTGGATGACGATGTAAGCGGCACGCCCTGATTGACTTTTTGTCGCTCTCACGTTGTGATGTGAATCAGAATGGGGACCTGTAACCCAGAGCCCTCTGCTCCGGAGACTGTTCTGAAACCAGAGTAGTCTTCTGGTTTGAGTTGTACATTTGAAATTTTTAATCTCCTGCTAGTCCCTTTTGACTTATTAACCATAAAAAATGTTTTACAGGCATTTTTATGTGGACTAGAGATGTAAGTAGAGAAACCATATGTACAATGAAAAGCGGTTTAGTGAGAACTGTGTATCCTCTCTGTCTCCCCTGCCTTGCACCCTCACCTCTGCTCCCCAACCTGGGCAGCGGTAAGAGCTAGCTGGATGCTTGTGGACACTGTTAGCGAGATACTGAACCAATAAGGCTAGAATGAACGGATGTCTGTTTGGAGTATATTATGCAAACTTCTACTTCTTAAAATCAGTCTTGAATTTTCTGATGCTGATGTGCCCAACGTTAGTAAGGAAAATATCTTTAAGGAAACAATTCCAGTGTGTGTTTGTTTTTTTTAAAACCATTAGGTGCTTAAAATTTTTCAAATTAACTGCTGCTGTTCTGAAAGTTAGAGTGACTGTGGCATGGTCAAGAGCTTATGGGTGGTCATATTTGGGTTACGGAGAGCCCTTTGCTTAGAGCCAGATGGCCTGGGTTTGAAGCTCTGCAACCTAGGGCATGGAGGAGATTGGAAGGCTGGGTGTGGCATTTCTCTAAGCAATAACGTCCTCATCTCCCAAAAGGGGAATGACATGTCTTGCTTCTTAAATGTCAGCATGAATAAGAATCACTAGAACAGCTTGTTAAAGCAGATTCTGATTCTGGAGGCTTAGGGTGGGGACCACAGAATTTGCATTTCTGACAGCCCCCCCAAGGGATGCTTTTGCTGACTGGCTGTGGACCCCATTCTGAATGGCACCGAGTCAGTCGGTTATTTGGATAGGGACACAGTAGTGGACTGTGTCAGAAGGTGATGTGTGATCATTTCCAACAGGTGATTTCACAAGTGGCTCTCCATCTCTGTATCCTGTAACCCAAGGGGGGAAAATAGGTTATTCTATGTGAGTCATTTACTTTCTGAGGAAATAGTTTTTTATGAAATTAATTCATTGTTTTTAAAAAATTCTAGCTTGGCCTTTTTATTGTACCAGATAACCTGGTTCCATCATTTTCCATTTCTTCAAAATTTTATTTCTGAAAGTGGACTTGAGGTTGGCAAGGAAGATGAGAGGATTCTGGGAGAGCTGATTCTCCTGTGCTTCCCCCACAGCAGCAGACGGAGTGGCAGCGGTACTTACGGCAGAGTTTGGAGGTGGTGGCCAAAGTGATGGAGCTCCTGCCCACGCATGCCTTCTCCACACTGGTAATGCGCTGTCCGGGGGAATGGAAAGTGTAGTGATTTTCCTGTACACAGAGCTTGGCTGGTTGACTCCCTTGTGTCTGTCTGTCTGTCTGTCTCTCTCTCTCTCTCTCTCTCTGTCTCTCTCTCTGTCTCTCCTCCCCTTCCTCCCCATATGTACTTTTTAAAAACAGAATAATAATTACCATTTAACTGTTACTCAAACTGAACAAATACTAACATTTCCACAAAATATTAAACCTACTTTTGGAACCCTGTTTAGTCTTGGATATAATAGGAATTTGACTAAAGCCTTAATACCTTTATCAGTAGCTTGCAAGTGGCCAGGCCAAGTGGGAGCTGTTACTTATAGAAGTTACATTGCTGAAAAGCTGGCCGTTGTAAAGCTCACTCTTGGCAAATTGCTAGCTTTCTCTGCCTGTGTCTATATGTGCTGGAATCTTCACTTGTAAGGATTGATTCCCTTTCCTATGTGGTGCTTGTTATTCAGAGAGATTTGCATTAAATTCATCTCTTCTTCAAGGCAAGGCAGTTATTAGGGTAATTCTTTTTTTTTTTTTTTTTTGAGACAGAGTCTCACTCTGTCGCCCAGGCCAGAGTGCAGTGACTTGATCTTGGCTCACTGCAACCTCCACCTCCTGGGTTCAAGCGATTCTCCTGCCTCAGCCTCCCAAGTAGGTGGGACTTCAAGTGTCCACCACCACACCCAGCTAACTTTTTGTATTTTTAGTAGAGACGGGGTTTCACCGTGTTAGCCAGGATGGTCTCAATCTCCTGACCTCGTCGTCTGCCCACCTCTGCCTCCCAAAGTGCTGGCATTTACAGGCGTGAGCCACCACCCCTGGCCATAGCGTCATCTTTTGCATTGAATGACCTAGCTATATTTGTGTTCTCTCCTGGAAAGCTTCGTTTTACTTTACCATCTGCCTTTCTTAGGGGCTAGTCACGTTTTAATCTTACTGGTGAGTGTAGCAGCTTGCGAAAGAAAGATGCAGCCCTGGTTATGATGTTCTGACTGCTACTTGAGCAAGGGAACTGCAAATAATTAGGCCCATCTTTTCACTTTTCCATGTACTTCAATAAGGCATAGCTGACATTTCTCTCATGTAGAGGTTCCCTTGGATTTGAAGGGAGATATGATCCCTTCTCAGAGTTCTAGAAGGTGTAGGTCATTTCAGGGTTTGATCTCCTCTGTTAGGAATGTAATAGTCATACCACAGTGTCCTTTGCTTTAAAAAATAAAAATAAAAAAAGAGGGTCAAACTAATACGTTTTCTTTCTTCTTCTGTGTATTAATTGGTGTTTTCAATTGTAGAAACTGTAGTGTGGGGGGGTGCACTGAAGAGTGGTCATAGGTTTTTAGCTGCATTTAAAGGTTCCTAGAGAAAAGGTTTTGATCCTGTTCCTCGCCCCTTAGTTGCTTGTTATGATAAATGCTATTAAAACTTGATTTATTACTTAAATTTTTTTTTGTTGTTTCTTTGTTTTCAGTTCCCAGTTCTTCAGGACAATTTAGAAGTTTACTTGGGATTGCAGCAGTTTATAGTCACTTCAGGGTCAGGTAAACTGATTTTTATTTTCTAATTTAACCAAACTTTCAGAAAACCATTGGACTGATACTTCATTACTGCTGCCGTTGCTGTCGGAACATGATTTCTTCACTGCGGCCTCCCCACTTCTAAACAGGGAACGTTTTTAAAGGCTTATGATAAAAAGAAGCTGTGGGGGAGGTAAAAGATGAGGTCATGACAGTGTATTCCAAGGAGGTATTTGGAAAAGAAACTGATTTGGAGTAAAGAGACAGGACTTACTAAAAAGCCTCTAATATTTCCTTATGTCCTTTCAACCAGCAGGTGTACTAGGGAAAACATGGCCTTGTGCTTTCTTGCTTCCTGCACACTCTAGAATTGGAAGGCCATAGCGTAGCTGATGGTCTGTGATCCCCCACTGCCCCCCGCACCTGTTGCAAATGGCCCCAGGGGCTCCGACCAGAGCTGGTTGGAAAGGTTTTTGGCTGCTGTTTACAGGCCCTGCCTGCTTGGGGTTTAGGGTTAGCTTTCTTTGTTATTTTGTTGATAACAATAATAGTAATAGCTTCCTTTTGTAGCTCTCATTACATGCCAGGCACTGTGTTATTGACTTACATTACTTAATTCTCTCCATTGTCCTGTGAGGTGTAAGTGCTATTACTAGTTTCCCCTATTTTACATAAGAGGAAATTGATGTTCAGAGATGTTAATTTACCCGGGGTCCCATGGCTTTGTTGGTACTAGTCTCATGATGGTATAATAGGGAATGACAAAACGTTGAAATAGCTTAACATCTGACATTGATTTTTGTCAGCTGAAAACACCAGTAACTGAAAGCCACGTGTGTCCTCCCTGCGCCATCAGCTGCTGTGCACCACTTCTCACCGCCCTTCCTTCTTTCCAGCCTGCTTCTTATGGAACCTGTCCTGGCTCTGGCTTGCAGCCCCTGCGTTGGGTAACTGCTGTTTCAGCCCAGCACAGAGCTGCCCAGTGTGCAGCCCGTCTCCTGGATGAGCTTGTAATTCATGGCAGATCCTCCACGGGAGCCTCTTTCCGAGGCTGTCCTTGGTGGTCTGTGATGGCTGGTTTCCATGACTATATAAGCTTCTAAATAATCTAGTGGGCCCCAGGAGGCTGATGGGCCTTGGCATGTCCTGAATGTAGGCCCTGACTTTGTAGATAGGGTAAGAAATTTAAAAAGACAAAACTTTAAAAAGGCACTTTCAAAACAAACATGCCTGTAAAATGTGCTGTCACCACTAATGAAAATCATTTGGCTGTGTAGAAGTGCTACAGATGTTTCCAGAAGCCATTCTTGGGAATAATCATGCCCAGGTGGTCTTTTCTTCATGACCACTATTCAAATTAGAATGTACTCAGGACCCTGAAGACACTGTTCTTGATCTATTAAAAAAACCAAGCAGGTGTTCTTTCCTCCCCCACCTTGACCCTTCAGTGTCCTGTTTACTTTTGTAAAAGCTGACGTTTTTACATTCCATTGTGTCTGTCTTTAGGTGAAAGTCTAGTGAATCTGAAACTCTATATCTGGGACATAGCTGATAATTCTGAGCTCCTCACCCTAGAAGGATAATGTGATATATTTTTTCCCATAGGAAATACCACATACTTGCTTTCACTAACGCCTATTTACTGGCAATTTCATAGAACTCCGCTCTTCCAGATCATTTGTAAATCTTATCCTCAGCACTGATGCTTGGCTTGTACTCCAGTGGCAAAACCTCTCAGGCCGGAGAAATGCTTATTTCCTGTTTTAAAACAAGCTCTCTCATCCATGACAAAACATTCCCCAATTTTTGGTGGCTCAGAAGCCAAGTTTCCAGTGCAAAGGCTATTAACAAACGGAAACTCTGAGTACATTTTTTCCCCTGGTTCCCATAGCCATTTACCCCCTCAAATAACCTCCATGCCACACCAGCCTTATGACCCTCAACAGAAACTGTGCCCTCTCATCCCCGATAGGCTCTGGGTCCTCCTTCATTTGCATTTGCTTTCTAGCCCGGCCTTTAATTCTTGGGTCTCCTCTGGAGCCTGTGTAAATGGGCACCAGCTGAGATTCTTGCTTACTCCTGGTGCTGTGACCGTATATGACAATGGGATGCACATTTTGGCCAGCAGTGAGACCTGCAGTGTGGTTGAGGCCTGCAGTGTGGTCACCTAGCCTGGAAGGCTCCCACTTTTGCTTTTGTCAGAGCAGCTGGATTCAGAAGATCCTGTGTGCTTTGCATTGTTTCCCTTCCTGCTGCTGAGCCTGCCTCCACTTCCCTGTCAAGACCAAGGCACAGCTTGTGTTGCTGGGCCACGTTGGTTGCTGTGTGCTGCTCTGGCTCCTGGCAGGTCATCCTCTGCTCCCTCTGTCTGTCTTTTCTACCATATGTAGGTTAAGAAATCCTCATTGGTGGTGTTCCCCTTGCACAGCATTGATGTCTGTGCCTCCATTGTGTATTTGACTTCTGCCACCCCTCATTGAGATCTTCCTTCACTGAGACAGTATTTCTCCTCTAGGTAACCCTTTAACTTTTCTGGGTACCCATGCAAACTTTCCTGTCTAAGGGATTATTTTGTCTACAAAATTTTATCTAAGATTTTTAGACTTAAATTGTTTGTTCTGCTTGAGTTTGTTTATGATTTATGATTATGATTTGTTTGTTCTCTCAGAGGGAACTACCTGAATGCCAGTTTTTATACCTTCCTCAACTCCTCAAAAAGAGAAGACTAAATTATGTTTAAGATTTTTTCCCCCCTAGGGCAGTGATTTGCCAAGTAGCTGTTCTTTGGATGTGGCTTAAGTCATATCTAAACAGCTTTAGGATGACTTGGTTTGTGGAAGATAGGACTTTGATGTGGACATGGTGTTTTATGCCTCCAAACCTTTCAGCATTCTCATCTGAAGGTTCTACCTTGCAGATGTCCTGTGCTTTTGGGGGAAAATCTAAGCCTTGCCAGACATAAGAAAGTGTGGGTGGATCTGAACAGCTTTTCACAGTGGGATGCTGGCCTGTCCCCTCAAGTCTACTTGATGCCCTGCGTGACTTTTGTGGTGGTGATAATAGGTTTCTAGGCTGGAGGAGGGTGTCAAGATAGAGAATTTGACCTGGGGTATTTATTGCCCATGTGATTGTCTGCCTTGCAGATAGAACAGGAAAGAACCAGCTATGATTTTGATGAACATGAATCTTAGATGCACATATGTGCAAAGTGGAACTGTATGGAATTGCAGTTTTGTTGGGTCAGAAGTGATCAAGTGTCAACAGTTTCATATTGTTCAAACTCACAGTTTAAAACACACACCCAGCACTTCCAAGCTGTTTTCCATCCTAGGTACTGGATACCAGGTACCCATAGTTTTCATCCTAGGTACTGCACTTTGCTAGACGAAATAGGACAAGTTCAGAGGGAAGGGATCAGGATGGCAAGGATTCTCAGGAGGGTAATGAGGGGTTGCATCCTCAGGGCTATCATGCTGTCAGCAGGCTTTGGCTTGTTCTGTGTTCTACCCTCAAGGAGTGGGCCAGGGGTTGATGAGCAATCACAGGGAGACATATTTTACCTATGTTTGTGACCAAGTTGTCCAGAGATGGAAGGGCTCCCTTGAGCTCCCTAGCATTCAGCCGAGGTCCAGGAAGAGGCTGAAGGGCCAGGTGTGTAGGGTAAGTGCTGGGCAGAGGGGAAGGCTTGATCAGGGTGACTTTTAAGCTCTCTAGTAATTGTCTATTAAGGACCATACTCAAATGGAAACTTGATTTAGGGTAGTGTTTTGGTTTGGTTTTAAAAAAAATAACAGTGTTCCCCTTGCACACTTAAAATATTTAAGAAGCTCGTTCTCAGGTATTCAGCGGGTACTGAAGGGATTGGATACCATAGAGAAGTTAGAAACTGGTGGTCAAGGTAGAGCCTGGGGGGAGGTGGAGGTGCAAAATGAAGGTTGAGCATGCAGAGAGCGCCAAGGGCTACTGAAGCAGACTCAGTGACCCCTGGTGTTGCTCTGAGAAAGAAAAGCTGGCCTCCCCTCTTTTTGGGCCTGTACTATGCCGTACCCAGTGTCAGGGTGTATTTTTCATAAGAGTTTATTCCCACAGAGCCCTGAGGTCTGGTTGATGTGCAGAGGAGCAGGAGGTTTTAGAAGTTGACCCTGGGAGTTGGTTGCGTAGATGTAGCCTTGAAAATCCCATTGACATTCAGAGGGTGTATAATTGTGGCACTTCAGTTAACTGAGAGATTGGGGCTGTCTCTTTCTGTAGCCCATGAAGTCCATGTTCTCTTTCGCACAACCAGCGTGATGAAAAATCCCTCTCAGTGTGTTGTTTCCGTGAGCTCGTCTGGCTGGGTGGGGTGGTCATTCTGTTGCTCTGGCTGGAGAAACTGGCTTACTCCTTAGCTGCACCGACAGCCTCTGGAGGGGCTGCCTCAGGCTGGGAATCTTGTTCCTGTGCCAGGGCACTGCTGTCCTTGTGGAGTGGAGGAGGCAGGAGCAGGTGATTTGGGGCAGGTCAAAACCAGCCTTTGTCACTGGCCCTCTCTGTCTAAGGTCCTTCCATGAGTTACCTCTTCTTTCTTTCTCCTCCTCCTTGAGATGTGGCCTCTGTCCGGTCTTCCAGCCTCTTGTCTTCCTTTGGGGGCTGTCGCAGGCACTGTTGCGGGCCTCATCCCTTGACACTGGCGGTGGATCGAGGCATTCAGCCTGCTACTTCATCTGACACTTGCTTTGTAGGTGTCAACCCTTCCTTTCCACAGGTGCCACCCATCCGTGTTTACTGTCAGTAATACATGCCAGTATTCCCAGGGACAGGGTGAGGAAGGAAGCTGCCTGGGTCTCCCTGTCCTGCTCTAGTTTGCTGTCTGTTCTGTTGCATCTAAATCATTCATACATTTACGGTCACTCACTCTGTACCAGCTGCTGTGCTGGCTGCTGGACATAGCTGCTCACCGCAAGGAATTTTGTAGTCAGTAAGGAGATGGTCTTGTAAGTCATCAGTTTATCTCCTTATGGGTATGGGTGCCAAGGAGGAAGACAGGAGGGGTGAGGCCTCACAGAGAGAGGATGCCCCTGAGAGGCTGGAGGCTATGTAGGAGCTTGCAGAACTTGGGTGGGCAGAGGATGAAATGATGGGCAGTCTAGGCAGAGGCACAGAGACACGAGGCTCTGGGGAATTACCATTGGGTCTGGATGACATAGTGGCATAGTAGAAGGTGTCGAGGCCATGAGAGACCTGAGTTGATACTGGAGAGTCTAGGTTCTCCCCTTTTAGCAGGAGAGAGCCTCCAGAGGATTCAGCACCTTGCTTCAGGGGAGCTGCAAGCTTAGTCTGGGCTCTGGGAAGCTGATTGTGGAGCACAGCGGGAGGAGGGTTGGTGATGACCAGTGTGAGTCTTGTCTCCTAAGAGACAGGAGAGAACTGAAGTAGGGGGAGGGAGCAGGTGTGGAAAGTACCTAGGGAGTGCTGGGATTGTAGGTGCCCTAGGAACAGTGCCCTAGTCGTGTTACCACCCCACCCTCACTCCTGCTGTGTCAGTGAGAAGGACTTGAATCAGACCTGCAGGTCTGTGTTCCGGCCTGAAAATTCTTACTATCTTTTGTGGACATTTGTGAAGAGAGGGATCCAAAAACCAAGGAAGTGACCGAATCAAGGGAGAATGTTTTGTCCTTCATCTTAGCATCCTCCTTGTTCAGTTTGAAGAAGTTGTGTTGAAAAGTAAGGAAATTTCAGACCTTAGTAATTCACTAGTTCTTTGCTATTTATAATAATTACAAATACTGAACAGTGTTCTATAGCTTAGAGGGTTATATATTTTAACGTGGCCCTTATAATAGTGATACTGAGGCTTAGGAGGGTTGTATGAGGCATTGAGCCTGGAAGTGGCAGGGAATCTGTATCTTTGGAATCCAAGTCCCATGCTCTTTATTTCATACTGTGCCACCTCCCAGCCTTCAGGGGTGGAGAGCTGAGTGTACCCCTCCTCTCTTAGCCAGGGGCAGGTCCTAACTGTTGGGCCATGGAAATTTCATTCTGAGATAGGGCCCTATGCCAAAGGAAACAGATTTGGAGTCACATAGACTCAGTGTAGAACACTAGCCTTGCCCCGGAAATGTGACACGTGCTGGGCAAGTGCCTGGGCCTCACTGGGTGTGCCTCCTTGTATGTAACAGTGGTGGTGTCAGGACCTTACAGGATCAAAAGGAATCAGATCAGGGGCTCCCTCCACATTAGCACACCCTAGGCTGTCTGCCCCTCCCCCCAACTCTGTCTCTGTCCCTGGCCTCTGGAGCGCAAATGTATAGTGTCAGGTGGAGACTGGGCCCAGTGCTCAGTACTGGGGAGCGGCCCGTGGGTTGCTTTGTTTCGAGAATTGGTTTTGCTGGGTGTGGCTTGCTGGACGAGCAAGTATATGTAGTATCTAAAGTGTGGTCTTCCTGTGGAAAACTGTCTGGGGTGTTGTGTTCCAGGACACAGGTTGAACATCACAGCGGAGAACGACTGCCGGCGTCTGCACTGCTCCCTGAGAGACCTGAGCTCCCTGCTGCAGGCCGTGGGCCGCCTGGCTGAGTACTTTATTGGGGATGTGTTTGCTGCACGGTTCAATGATGCCCTCACAGTCGTGGAGAGGTAGGCTGGCAGCTACCTCATGGAGCTGTTCCTTCTTCAGAGTTCAGCTTTACCTTCTTGTGCGAGGGGCAACATATTGCCAAATAGCTTCCGCTGTGGGCCCGGGTAAATCTAGGCTCTGCCACATACAAGTTAATATGGAACAAATTACTTAACCTCTCTGAACTTCATTCAGGTCCCTCATTTACAATATGAAGTAGAAGTAGTTTCCTGTAGGTTTAGTGTGAGAATTAAATGAGATAAAGCACTTAGCACTGTGCCTAGCACATAACAAAACACCTGATAAGCTATTTAAGCTGTTGTTTCTTTGAAGATCTTGTGTATAAATGTAAACACAGTTGTAGACCCAGGAGAAACCAGGAGAGGTCAGTCTTCATGTCTTTCCTCATAGGATAAAGAGATATTAAGAAAGTCCTACTGATAAGGAGTCAACTCCACTGTCCAAGTAGGCAACTAGATGCACAGGGTGGGGCTTTTTGTGTTTTTTTCCAGTCCCATTAGGGCCTCGAGAGTGAAAGCTGGGTAGCCTCCATGCCTGGTCCGAAAGGTGGTTGCCAGCCTTTCACCACTGGGCTCCTTTTCTTCTCCTCCTTCTTGGGTCTCACGCCAGGTTTACAGCTGCACTTGCTGAGGAACATTTGATTCTACCCAGTCACCAGTCCCTCCTCCCTCTCTCCCTTCAAAAAACCCAAGATGTAAGTGACAGGACATCTAGATCATTTCAAGGCAGCTGTTGAATTGGTTAGATCAAAACTGAGTAGATGTGGATCCAGCTCAAAGCCAAGACACCTGATGCTTCGACTGGCCTAGCAGCCGCATCACTGGTGACATGCAGAGGAGAACTGAGCCTCAGGAGCCTAGGTGCATGCATGCCGGACTTCACTGCCACCTCTTAGCTGAAAAGCAGAGATAGCCAAAGGGCTTAAATCCCTTAAAAGCCAGATTCATATTAATAATAATAATAGCACACAGTAGTAGGACATTTTCTGTGTTTTTGCACATGGTCTTTCATTTTATTCTGTACTTTGAGATACAGGCATTGCCGTTTTATTGTTGAGTACATTGTGGCTCAGCAATGTGAGTGCCTTGCCTCGGTTCACACAGTCCTTGAGAGGGAGAGTGGATTTTAACAGTTTCCTGGGTCCACATGTTGTTCTCTTTCCAAACCACAGTGGTTCCTCCTCTTCTTCTTGTGCTGGGCCCATTTGCACTGAGGGTTAGCAGGGATAAGACATGTTTTTCTGTCTGAAATCCAAAGATAAGTCCATTATTTGAATTTACTCTGTTAAGCAGTATAGATATATCTGTCAGTCAGCCGGGCGCACTGACTCATGCCTGTTATCCCAACACTTTGGGAGGCTGAGGCGGGCGGATCACCTGAGGTCAGGAGTTCAAGATCAGCCTAACCAATATGATGAAACCTCATCTTTACTAAAAATACAAAAATCAGCTGGACGTGGGGACATGCACCTGTAATCCCAGCTACTCGGGAGGCTGAGACAGGAGAATCGCCTGAGATTGCGCCAGCCGCTGGGCAGCAGAGTTGAAACTCCGTCTCCAAAAAAGAAAAAAAAAAAAAAAGAAAAAAAAAAAAAAAAGAAAAAAAAAAAAAAAAAATAATCATATATATATATATATATATATATCAGTCATCTCAACTTTGTAGTGAGATGATGTCTCAAAGATCCTGAATCATTTGATAGGTCCCTATCTTTCTGCACTGCTTAGATTTGCAAGCCCAGTGCTTAAACATACTTGCTATTAATATTTTGTCTTCATTTAGATTAATATGTGAGAGAAGGCTCTTGTTATGACTATGTGACCTTTAATAGCCAGTATGATTAGCAGTGTTTTCTTTTATTGGTTACATAAAGCAAAGCTAATATTAAAACTGCTGAACACAGACACATTAAAAGATGTTTGGAAATGCATTTTTAGTGTAGAACAGGATTTAGAGTTAAACACCAGGTGCATATTGGTATATTGTTTTCTGATAACTGTTCTGATCACGAGGACTTCGTGGGACTTCGGGAACCTTAGTTCTTTTCCCTCACTTTCTTGACTGACCGGAAGTGCTCCTTTTTGATTGCTTTCTCATTGCTCCCCAGCAATCAGAAATACAAATACAAGTTTGTATTTGTAACAAGTTCCTTAGTTGATTGTTATGCTGGGACAAAGACAAACACTGCCTTCCCTGGCATCCGCTTCCAGGTTTCCACCCAGAGTAGGCAGAGAGAAACTAGCCAGGTCTTGGGTTTTTTCCCCTTCACTCAGAAAGGAATGTCTTTCGACTCCAGGCGTCGTGGCTCACCTGTAATCCCAGCACTTTGGGAGGCTGAGGTGAGCAGATCTCTTGAGTCCAGGAGTTCAAGACCAACCTGGACAACATGAAGAAACCCTGTCTCTACTAAAAAGACAAAAAATTTAGCTGGGTGTGGTGGCATGTGCCTGTAGTCCCCACTATGGGAGGGGGCGCTGAGGCAGGAGGATCGATGGAGCCCGGAAAGTCTAGGCTGCAGTGAGCCAAGATCACTATACTCCTCTGGCCTGGGTGACAGAACAAGACCCTGTCTAACAAAAAAAAAAAAAAAAAAAAAAAAGGAATGTTGTTCTGTCTGTAATGAAAGAGATATTTCCCATTTCCTACTAGATAGAGCTATTAGTTATTATGTTTAATGCTCGTTAGTATCCAGTGAGCCCTTGAGCAACCTGTGGGCTCAACAACTTGCTTCTGAAAGAATTGTACTTGAACATAAAACACCTCCACCTATTCTGGAAACATTCGCTCCTCTCATCTCCCTCCTCTAAAGTTTTATCAAACATTTTCAGATTTGAAGACAAGTTGAAAGAATTGTATAGGGAGTACCCATATACCCACCACATAGATTCTTTGGTGGAGAGTTTGCTCTATTTTCTTTATTATATATCAACCCATCTGAAACATTTCATTTTAAAATGATTTTAAATAAAACTAAGACAGTTTTATCATTGTCAATTTTATAGAAAAGCCCATGTCATCCTATTTCGATAAACTGCCAAAAGAGCAGGTCTTCTTTTTTTAAAAAACAAAACAAAACAAAACAAAACAAAAAAACCACAGGATTTTGGTTTCGTTCTGTTACCCAGGCTGGAGTGCAATGGCATGAACCTGGCTTAGTTCATCCTCAACCTCCTGGGCTCAAGCTGTCCTCCCTACCTAGCCTCTTCCAAGTAGCTGAGACTACAGGCATGTGCCACCACATCTGGATAAAATTTTAAAAGACAGGGTCCTACTTTGTTGTCCAGTCTGGTCTCAAACTCCTGGCCTCAAGTGATCCTTCCACCTTGACCTCCCGAAGTGCTGGGATTACAGGCATGAGCAACCACACCCTGACTGCTTTTAAAACTATTTTTTATTCTCCTCATTTATAAAACATTATATATTAATTGTAGACAATTTGGAAATGCAGAAAATAGAGGGAAAAAAATCATCCATAATCTACCCACTCTATCCTTCCCCTAAAACAAGTGGTACCAATAAGCATATTCTGGTGAAAATTCTTACCACCTGTCTTCTGTTAATAGATGAACATTCATGATATATTCTGTATATATATTTAGTACAACCATGTCATGTTTAAAACATCCTGAATATTTATCATTAAATATGCCTCTAAGCATTGTTTTATTGTATATATTACATTGTATTACCTCCTCTGGATTGGATATTTATATCGTTTTCAAAATTTTGACACTTTCGATAAGGCTTTAGTTAATATGCTTGTATATAAGTCTTTATGCATATCTTGGAATATTTCCTTGGCATAAAATTGAAGGTCTGGTCTTGATTCTTTTTTGTATATGGAAAAGTCTGCCCTTACGCTCTTTGTTGGTACCAGCCTTGGTACTACTGTCTGTTTTGTCTTAGTTCATAAGCTGAATGTTCTTGTTTACCTGCCTCTTTGCCAACAGGTTGGTCAAAGTCACTCTGTATGGATCTCAGATAAAATTGTACAACATTGAAACGGCTGTGCCATCAGTACTGAAACCTGACCTCATTGATGTGTAAGTCTAGAGTTTGATGTTTGTGCATTTTAGGAAAGACTTTGCCCCAATCTCCAAATGATTTTATTGAGAACAAGGAACAGTAGTGGCTGCCGTGAGTTGGGAAAAAAACTCTTAAATTGCAAACCTAGAAAGAGAGAGAGAGTTTTCACTGTATGTCTGGGGCAGACGTGGTTGGAGAAAGTGGAATTAGGTAAGTGAGAGCTGGGATGGAGATTCTATGGAGTAGGCATTTCAGGAGGAAAGAACAGTACAGCCGAGACAGTCACACAGGCAAGAGGTGGGTACTCTGTGTGGTGCAAGAAGAGACTGGATAGGTCTGTTGGGACTAATGGGAAACACCTGAAATGCCATCAGTCTTTCCTGTAGATCATTGACTGAAACTGTAGGATACTGTAGGATGCAGAAGAATGTTTGGGGAACACAGTTCTCGGAGGTTCTGATTTTAGCAGAATGGCATAAGGCCATAAGGCTCAGATATTTGCATATTAAACAAGAACCCCAGCTTATTTTGAAGCAGGACATCTGGAAACCACACTCTCTACAGAAACTCTGCAGATAACATGGGATCCTATTAGGAAAGTGACATATGGAAGGACAGGGACTGGAGATGGGCAGTATCCCAGAGATTTCACTGCCCAGAAGGCTTGCTTTAGACGAGAGCAGGGGTTGGCAAACTGTGGCCTTTACCAAATCTGGCTTACTGACTGCTTTTGTAAATAAAGTTTTATTGAAACACAGCTACATTCATTTACATATGGTCTAGGAGTGGTTTTGCACTACAGCAGCAGAGTGGAGTAGCTGCGACAGAGTGTATGCCCTACAAATCTGAAAATACATAAACTCGGGTTTTACAGAAAAGGTCTGCCGACTCCTGCTGTAGAGCATTCTTGAGCTGCAGATTAGATAAACGATGGCAAGAGAATCTTACTTACTATGGTGGTTTTAAACTTTTAAAAAATATATTGCTTTCCCTTTTGAGAATTTAGAGAAAGTTGTAAAGCGTCTCCCAAGAAAGATGCCAGTTTCCTTATAAATACAACAACTTGTACACATTTTGGGAGTTTCAGAGCCCTCCTTTCAGCCTTGAGGAGCTCTGCAGATGCGNATTCGCTCCTCTCATCTCCCTCCTCTAAAGTTTTATCAAACATTTTCAGATTTGAAGACAAGTTGAAAGAATTGTATAGGGAGTACCCATATACCCACCACATAGATTCTTTGGTGGAGAGTTTGCTCTATTTTCTTTATTATATATCAACCCATCTGAAACATTTCATTTTAAAAATGATTTTAAATAAAAACTAAGACAGTTTTATCATTGTCAATTTTATAGAAAAGCCCATGTCATCCTATTTCGATAAACTGCCAAAAGAGCAGGTCTTCTTTTTTTAAAAAACAAAACAAAAACAAAAACAAAACAAAAAAACCACAGGATTTTGGTTTCGTTCTGTTACCCAGGCTGGAGTGCAATGGCATGAACCTGGCTTAGTTCATCCTCAACCTCCTGGGCTCAAGCTGTCCTCCCTACCTAGCCTCTTCCAAGTAGCTGAGACTACAGGCATGTGCCACCACATCTGGATAAAATTTTAAAAGACAGGGTCCTACTTTGTTGTCCAGTCTGGTCTCAAACTCCTGGCCTCAAGTGATCCTTCCACCTTGACCTCCCGAAGTGCTGGGATTACAGGCATGAGCAACCACACCCTGACTGCTTTTTAAAAACTATTTTTTATTCTCCTCATTTATAAAACATTATATATTAATTGTAGACAATTTGGAAATGCAGAAAAATAGAGGGAAAAAAATCATCCATAATCTACCCACTCTATCCTTCCCCTAAAACAAGTGGTACCAATAAGCATATTCTGGTGAAAATTCTTACCACCTGTCTTCTGTTAATAGATGAACATTCATGATATATTCTGTATATATATTTAGTACAACCATGTCATGTTTAAAACATCCTGAATATTTATCATTAAATATGCCTCTAAGCATTGTTTTTATTGTATATATTACATTGTATTACCTCCTCTGGATTGGATATTTATATCGTTTTCAAAATTTTTGACACTTTCGATAAGGCTTTAGTTAATATGCTTGTATATAAGTCTTTATGCATATCTTGGAATATTTCCTTGGCATAAAATTGAAGGTCTGGTCTTGATTCTTTTTTGTATATGGAAAAAGTCTGCCCTTACGCTCTTTGTTGGTACCAGCCTTGGTACTACTGTCTGTTTTGTCTTAGTTCATAAGCTGAATGTTCTTGTTTACCTGCCTCTTTGCCAACAGGTTGGTCAAAGTCACTCTGTATGGATCTCAGATAAAATTGTACAACATTGAAACGGCTGTGCCATCAGTACTGAAACCTGACCTCATTGATGTGTAAGTCTAGAGTTTGATGTTTGTGCATTTTTAGGAAAGACTTTGCCCCCAATCTCCAAATGATTTTATTGAGAACAAGGAACAGTAGTGGCTGCCGTGAGTTGGGAAAAAAACTCTTAAATTGCAAACCTAGAAAGAGAGAGAGAGTTTTTCACTGTATGTCTGGGGCAGACGTGGTTGGAGAAAGTGGAATTAGGTAAGTGAGAGCTGGGATGGAGATTCTATGGAGTAGGCATTTCAGGAGGAAAGAACAGTACAGCCGAGACAGTCACACAGGCAAGAGGTGGGTACTCTGTGTGGTGCAAGAAGAGACTGGATAGGTCTGTTGGGACTAATGGGAAACACCTGAAATGCCATCAGTCTTTCCTGTAGATCATTGACTGAAACTGTAGGATACTGTAGGATGCAGAAGAATGTTTGGGGAACACAGTTCTCGGAGGTTCTGATTTTAGCAGAATGGCATAAGGCCATAAGGCTCAGATATTTGCATATTAAACAAGAACCCCAGCTTATTTTGAAGCAGGACATCTGGAAACCACACTCTCTACAGAAACTCTGCAGATAACATGGGATCCTATTAGGAAAGTGACATATGGAAGGACAGGGACTGGAGATGGGCAGTATCCCAGAGATTTCACTGCCCAGAAGGCTTGCTTTAGACGAGAGCAGGGGGTTGGCAAACTGTGGCCTTTACCAAATCTGGCTTACTGACTGCTTTTTGTAAATAAAGTTTTATTGAAACACAGCTACATTCATTTACATATGGTCTAGGAGTGGTTTTGCACTACAGCAGCAGAGTGGAGTAGCTGCGACAGAGTGTATGCCCTACAAATCTGAAAATACATAAACTCGGGTTTTTACAGAAAAGGTCTGCCGACTCCTGCTGTAGAGCATTCTTGAGCTGCAGATTAGATAAACGATGGCAAGAGAATCTTACTTACTATGGTGGTTTTAAACTTTTAAAAAATATATTGCTTTCCCTTTTGAGAATTTAGAGAAAGTTGTAAAGCGTCTCCCAAGAAAGATGCCAGTTTCCTTATAAATACAACAACTTGTACACATTTTGGGAGTTTCAGAGCCCTCCTTTCAGCCTTGAGGAGCTCTGCAGATGCGCTAGATTGACTGAAATTCTTACTCCTAAGGCTGACTTTGATGTTCTTTCTCCTTATGTGGGTATTCAGAATTTAAAGGACAACATGATTCTAAATATAAAATAAAATTTTAAATGTAAAATACAAAACAACTGTGTGGTCACTATGAATTCAAACTTTCAGTAACTATATTTTCTTAAAGTACTAGTCCATTTTCTTACCCAACTTGTTATTTTGAAAAGTTCAAACCTATAGAAAATGGGAAAAACAGGGGAATAAGCACCCATGGACTCTTAGCCTAGAGTAACCAATTATAAATTGGTTTTTGTTTCTTGTGCCCTCTCTGCACACAATACATGACTATTATTATTATTATTATTATTATTTTGCTGAGCCATTTGAAAATGAACTGCATCGCTGAGTGTGATGACTCATGCCTATAATACCAGCGCTTTGGGAGGCCGAGGCAGATGGATCACTTGAGGTCAGGAGATTGAGTCCAGCCTGGCCAACATGGTGAAACCCTGTCTCTACCAAAAAATATAAAAATTAGCCGGGCATGGTGGCACCTGCGCCTGTAGTCCCAACTACTTGGGAGGCTGAGCTGGGAGAGTCGCTTGAACCTGGGAGGCTGAGATAGCACCACTGCTCTCCAGCCTGGGTGACAGAGTGAGACCCTGTCTCAAAAAAGAAAAGAAAGAAAATAAATTGCAGACAACATGTCACTTCACCCGTAAATCTTTCAGTGTGTGTATCCTAGAAATAAATTCATTCAGCTCTATAACTATGATACCATTATCAACCCTCACATAATTTAATACATACAATAATGTCATCACTTCTATAATCCATATTCAGATTTCTTCAGTTGTCCCAGGAATGTTTTTGTATCTTTTTTTTTCCCTTGAATCAATCCAAGGTCTAATTAATCATGAGCCACACATTAAATGTATTTCCTATAATCTAGAACAGTTCACCCACTTGTGTTTGTATGTCTGCATGTGCATTTGTGTGTGAGAGTGACTGAGGACCTTTTGCAGATCCAGATCTTAATTTTTTAAAAAGCACATCCTACAATCTGGATTTGTCCAATTATTTCCATTGTATTAGATTCAGTTTAAACATTTTTAGCAAGGTTACTGCATAGGCAATGGTGTGTCTTTCCTCTTGCATCATGTCAGAAGGCTCTTAATATCAAATTTCCTTGTAATTGTTGATGCTGAGTTTGATTTTAAAATGATGTCTAGGCTGGGCACAGTGGCTCATGTTTGTAATCCCAGCACTTTGGGAGGCTGAGGTGGGATGATCGCTGGAGCCCAGGAGTTTGAGAGGAGCCTGAGCAACATAGTAAGACCCTGTCCCTACCAAAAAAAAAAAAAAAAAAAAGGTAGCTGGACATAGTGGTGCATGCCTGTGGCCCCAGCCACTTAGGAGGCTGAGCCAGAAGAATTGCTTGAGCCCAGGAGTTGGAGGCTGCAGTGAATTATGATCATGCTACTGCACTCCTGCCTGGGCAACAGAGCAAGACCCTGTCAGCAACATAAATAAGTAAATAAAGGTGGTATCTGGTTATATCCTAATTTTGTCCACTGAAAGGTCCTAGAAACAGTGACACTCCAGTAGCAATTCTACCCCTTTTCCCCAGGTCTTAGTTTTTCAAATCCATTCTCCAGAGCACCTTGGAGAAAAAAGCTCAAGTCTGGAAGTCTGGGGCAGGGTGATGTTGGGGAGTCTTGCCAAGTCAGCAAGTAAGGAAGTGCTCAGTGACTGTTGAGAATATGTGAAAAGGATGCAGGGCCCAGCTTGAAAGGGTTCTTCCTGGTCAAACTTGACAGTTCAGTCATCAACAAAGAATAAGGACAGTAATGAATTATACAAGTTTGAATGAAAATAATCTACTCATTCAAAGTGATTAACAGGCTAGGCTGGTGTAGTGCCTCACACCTGCAATCCCAGCCCTTTAGGAGGCTGAGGCAGGAGGATCGCTTGAAGCCAGGAGTTTGAGACCAGCCTGGCCAACATAGACCCCGTCTCTACAAAAAATATGAAAATTAGCCTGGCATGGTGGCGTGGACCTGTAGTCCCAGCTACTTGGGAGGCTGAAGCAGGAGAATCACTTGAGCCCAGAAGATTGAGGCTGCAGTGAGCCATGATTATGCCCCTGCACTCCAGCCTGGGCAACAGAAAGTGACCCTGTCTCAAGTAAACAAACAAATAAACAAAAACCCAAAGTGATTAACAAAGGATGAGAGGAGGGGAAGCTGCTTTTTAGAGAAGAATGCCAAGTAATGAGGAGAAAAGGAAAGATAGAAAAATTACCAATTCACAACCACCAATGTAATACTGATGTAGGCAGGGATCGTTAATAAATGCCCAAACCATGAGGAACACTGTCTTTGTGTCACCTCATAGTAGCATCACCTTACAGCTTACTAATTATTACTGAAAGGTGATTACATTTAGGTATGTTAGAAGGCCTGGTGTTTTGAAGCTCTGAGACAACTGTCTCTCCTTGTTTAAGACTGATTGTTTATTATATTTGATGAATTGCATACTTTTTTGATATATATTTTGTTGCATGTACGATGCAGTCAGTACAGCCTTTGCTGAAACCAAACATAGTCTTTGTCACCTCAGTTATCCCCTAGCCAGGTAGAATATATGGTGCGGTGGAAGCTTAAACTCCAAAATCTGACATCAAAGCTCTGTTTATGAAGTTCTCATACCTGGTAGTTGTCTAAGCTTTAGTCTGCAGCTATGAATGTTAAATTTGTACTAGTTCTGAAGTCAACATGTGATCACTTAAGTTCTTTGATTTTGCTTTTATAATTTACCTTTCTCTTAGGTGAGCATGTGTCACAGAAAGATTGAGTAAGATTCAGTAGACATTGACTAACTGCCTTCTGTGCTCTAGTCAGTGATGGCAATGTTTAAATGATGAATATCTTAGTTTTTAGATTCTACGTGAACCAGTAAATGATTTCTATGCTGTTGCCCATGTCTTAGAACAGCAAATGCAGTGGATGCAATTCTTACCTCCTATGAAAACGAGTTGAACGCTAATATATTTTCACCTTAACCTTTAAAATCACATCATCTTTTCTTTCTGCAGGCATGCTCAGTCCCTGGCTGCGCTGCAGGCTTACTCTCACTGGTTAGCACAGTATTGCAGTGAAGTTCACCGGCAGAACACGCAGCAGTTCGTGACACTCATCTCTACTGCCATGGATGCAATCACACCGCTAATCAGCACCAAGGTCTCGAAACAGCAAAACCTACATTTTTTATCTAACTCTGTCTCTCCTTCTGTTCCTATACCCGTTTACTAGAAAATCTAAATATGACACAGAGTTAGACCCATAAATCTTTCTGCTGTTATACACCTGTTTTATTTCATGTTCCTTTTTAGTTATAGCCTACATGCATTCAAATACAACTTTACTTTTTTAGTTATCTGAGTTCCACATGAATACATGCTCACTGTGAAAAAGTAAAGTATTGTTCAGATTTCCAGACTGAAAAGTAGTGATACCTCTGAAACCTTTTCCTTTGTGCGGTGAGCACAGTTGGCATTGGTTGTGCAGGCACACCTCATTTTATCTCACTTGCCTTTATTGCACTTCACAGATACTGTGCTTTTTACAAGTTGAAGGCTTGTGGCAATCCTGCATGAAGCAAATCTGTCAGCGCCATTTTTTTGACAGCATTTGATGCTTCCATGTGTTACATTTTGGTAATTGTTAGAATATTTCAGACTTTTTTATTACTGTATCTTACAGTGATTTGTGATCAGTGATCTTTAATGTTACTATTGTAATTATTTTGTAGTGCCACAAACCAAAGCCTGCAAACTTGATTGATATGTGTGTGTTCGGTGTGTGTTCTGACTGCTCCACTGATTGGAGGCTTCTCCATCTTCCTGTCTTTAGGCCTCCCTATTCCCTGAGCCATTTAGTAACCCTACAATGACCTCTACGTGTTCAAGTGAAAGGAAGAGTCACATGTCTCTTACTTTAAATAAAAATCTAGAAATGATTAAGCTTAGTGAGGAAGGCATGTCAAAAGCCAGGACAGGCCAAATGCTCTTGAGCCAAACAGCCAAGTTGTGAATGCAAAGGAAAAGTTCTTGGAGGAGATTATAATTTCTGCTCCAGTGAACACATGAGTGATGAGAAAGCAGAGCAGCCTTATTGTTACTGATATGGGGAAAGTTTCAGCGGTTTGGATAGACCAAACTAGCCACAACATTCCCTTAAGCCAAAGCCAAATCCAGATCAGGCCCTTCAATTCTGTGAAGGCTGAGAGAGGTGAGGAAGCTACAGAAGAAAAGTTGGAAGCTAACACAGGTTGGTTCATGAGGTTTAAGGAAAGAAGCCATCTCCAGGATGAAGCAACAAGTGCTGATAGAGAAGCTGCAGCAAGTTCTCCAGAAGCTCTAGATAAGATCATTGATGAAGGTGGCCACACTAAACAACAGGTTTTCTGTGTAGATGAGACACCTTTATACTGGAAGAAGGTGTCATCTGGGACTTCCATAGCTAGAGAGGAGGAGTCAGTGCCTGGCTTCAGAGCTTCAGAGAACAGGCCAACTCTCTTGTCAGGGGACAACTGCAACTGGAGACTTCAGGTTGAAGCCAATGCTCATGTATCATTCTGAAAATCCTAGGCCCTTAGGAGTTGTGCTGAATCTACTTTGCCTGTCTCTATAGATGGAACAACAAAGCCTTAATGGCAGCACATCTGTTTACATCATGGTTTACTGAATATTTTAAGCTCATTATTGAGACCTGCTCAGAAAAAAAGATTCCTTTCAAAATACTACTGCTGATTGGCAATGCACCTGGTTACCTAAGGCCTCTGATGGAGATGTTCAAAGGTATTATTTTCCATAGTTTCCATGCTGGCTCACCTCACACAACATCCATTCTGTAGTTCTGTAGCCCATGGGTCAAGGAGTAATTTTGGCTTTCAAGTCTTATTATTTCAGAAATACATTTCATGAGACTATAGCTGCCATAGATAGTGGTTCCTCCAGTGGATCTGGGCAAATAAATTGAAAACCATCTGGGAAGGATTCACCATTCTAGATGCCATTAAGGACATTCATGATTCACGGAAGTAGATCAAAATATCGGCATTAATAGGAGTTTGGAAGAAGTTGGTTCCCAGCCTCATGGATGACTTTGAGGGGTTCAGGAATTCAGTAGAGGAAGTAACTGCAGATGTGGAAATAATAAGAGAACTAGAGGCAGAGTCTGAAGATGGGATGGAGTTGCTGCAATCTCAGGATCAAACTTGAACAGATGAGGACTTGCTTCTTATAAATGAGCAAACAAAATGGGTTTTTGAGATGGAATCAGCTGGTGAAGATGCTGTGAACATTGTTGGAATAACTGAAGATTAGAATAACACATAAACTCAGTTGATGAAGCAGCAGCAGGGTTTGAGAGGATTGACTGCAACTTTGAAAGAAGTTCTACTGTGGGCAAAATGCGATGAAACAGCACCGCATGCTCCAGAGAAATATTTCTTGAAAGGAAGTCAGTTGATGCAGCAAACGTCGTTGTTGTCTTATTTTAAGTAATTGCTGCAGCCACCCCAGCTTTGAGCAACCATCACCCTATTCGTGCTGCAGCCACCCCAACTTTGAGCAACCATCACCCTATTCAGTCAGCAGCAGTCACCTTCAAGGAACACCCTTCACCAGTGAAAAGATTCCCGCTCTGAAGGCTCAAATGATTGTTAGCATTTTTAGCAATCAACTTTTTAATTAAGATATGTACATTGTTTTCTTAGACGTAATGGTATTACACACTTTATAGACTACAATATAGTGTAAACAAAACTTTTGTATGCATTGGGAAACAAAAAAATTAGTGTGCCTTGCGTTATTGTATAGTTTGCTTTATTGTGGTGGTCTGGAGCTTGAACCTGCAGTATCTCTGTGGTACGCCTGTATATCCTTCCAGACATGTTTTCTTTTTATGTAATAAGTAATAAAAAGTTTGTAGATAGCTAGAGATATAGCTGCTTTTGCCTAACAGTATGCCTTGGTTTTCCTTTACATATGTAGAGCAACTTCAGATTTTCAAAATGTCCAATGCTTTTTTTTGGGGGGGGAGGAATGTATAATAATTTTCCTATTGATAGAAATGAGTTCCTTTTATGTCCATCTTATATATGCTAGTGGGCCTGTAGGATAGATTCCTGGAAGTGGAATTACTGAGTCAAAGGTTATATCCATGTTAAAACTGGACAGATTCTATTATGTTATCCCCCAAGTCTGCTGTATTACTAGAGCATATATGTGCTTATTTGAATGGTTTTGTAGTTTTAGTCATACAAAGCATTTTATACATTTTAAGCAATGTATTGTTTTAATAAGAACAATGTGTTGCTTTCCATAAATTTGTGTTGTATTTATAATTATAACTTTGAAAATAGTTCTATCCCATCAGGAATATGTTTCATTATTTTCCTAGCCATTGCTGGACTTTTAGGCTGCCTTCCTTAAAAAATAAAAATTCATTACAAAGAATTCTGAAATGCATGCATTCGTGAATGTAGCTTTACCCTTTTAGGTAATCTTCTTAGAGTAAGTAGAGATTTAGGGTTAAAGGTTAGGAATATTTTGTGGCTCTGGGAAATCATTGTAATTTTTTTCCCTAAGTAATTCTGCCTGCCTTGACTTTTGGTGTGCTGTTTTACCTTAGTCTTACCAGCATTAGGTCCCATCTGTAACACATTTTCTCCTTTGCTAATTTGAAAGCAACAGTGGTAATTGAACCAAGTATTTGATAGGCATGCTGAAGGGAAAGCAGTAGGAGAGACTGGCCTGAGTGTTAGGGCACAGAAAGGTGGGGGGCTCAGGGCGATCTCGGCTCTGCTGGAGCAAGAAGAGTGAGGTAAGGAATCCCAGGACCTGGATGACATGCCAGGGAGTGTGCCAGCGAGTGTGATTTAATAGCTGATAGGGAGCCACTGCAGACTCTGAGCTGAGAAGTGCCTGAGTTCAAGGCTGCTGGTGACTTTGAAGGAGGAACGGGAGGAGATGATAATGGCTGTGGCAGGAGCTGTGGACATGACAGAGAAGGTGGGCTTCTCTTGTGAATCATCACAGGAAAAATTCTTGAGCTAGATAGAGCCTAAGTGGTGTCCTTGGGAAACCAAGAACCACACATAGCTTTGTGACTGCCTCAGCAAAGTTTGAATCCCAGTCTCACAGGGATGTGGTGAACTGACGTGCCCTCTTCCCTCTACAGGTCCAAGACAAGCTGCTGCTATCTGCGTGCCACTTACTGGTCTCACTGGCTACCACCGTGCGGCCCGTCTTTCTGATCAGCATCCCTGCAGTGCAGAAAGTATTCAACAGAATCACTGATGCCTCTGCCCAGCGACTTGTCGATAAGGTGAGGCCCCAGAGCTTCCCTGGGGTCCCCAGGGCTGTGTGGCTGAGACCCGAGGAAGCTGAGGAAGAAGATTCTGGCCTTTGATTTTGTACTCAGAGCTTACAGGCTGTGCCAGCATAGACGGATTTCTTATGTTTATGGCACTGACACAGACTCAGTGATTCTCATCGTGCCCATTGTAAGGCAGGCAGGCAGTGTGCTGATTCAGGCAAGGAAAAGCACCTCCCAGTGTGCAGAAAGGTTTTGCTGCTTTGTAGCCTGGTAATTTTGGCCAGTGTTGTCAGTGTTCTCTTTGCGTTCTTTCTGATTCAAAGCAGTCTGATTTTTGTTGTCACTGTTCTGTGTGTTCTTTGGGATTGAGAAGTGCCAGGCAAGTGCATTTTCTTAGAATCCTCAAAGGAGGCTCAGGCTAGAAGTTTAAAAACCACCTAACAGGAGGCGGGCAGGAAGGCTTGAAGAGGGTATCAGAGAGCACCAGGATGTGATTGCATTGCTTCTGACCTCATGCTAGGGGCGTGGATTGTCATGGATTCTCCTGCAAGTCCTGCTCTAAGTAGCTTCTCAGAGGACTGAGAAGCCACCAGCTGAGCAATGCCTGAGATTCTGTGTCTGCGGTGTGATTTCTCCTTCTCAAACATAGATAACAAATATCTAATCTGATATTTTAATATCAGATTAGAGAGGAAATGAGAGCCCCAGAATAATGATTGAGGTTGGCTCTGGGTTATGCTAGATCTAGACATGGTGCTATTACTTCATTTCATTTTCCTCCCTAAGTTGCCTTCCAGTTGGACCAAAGACCCTGCCCAGGTTATAAGAAACGAGCCTGGGGGCTAGGGCTCCAGGTGTGCAGCCAGCAGATGCTGAAGGCTGTGTTGGCCATGCCGCTCCACTGTCTTTGGTTCTTTGACCTCTGATGGATGCCTTTGGGGTCTCTTGTAGGCCCAGGTGTTGGTGTGCCGAGCTCTCTCTAACATCTTGCTGCTACCGTGGCCAAACCTTCCAGAGAATGAGCAGCAGTGGCCTGTGCGCTCCATCAACCACGCCAGCCTCATCTCTGCACTCTCCCGGGACTATCGCAACCTGAAGCCGAGTGCTGTTGCCCCACAGAGAAAGATGCCACTGGATGACAGTAAGTGACCCCTAGGCTGGGACAGCTGGGGAAGGAGGTAGGCAGGCATTGTTCTTTGTGGCAGATGAGATTTGCCCCGGAGGCTCCTGAGGTAAATTTTTCTGTCCACAGTCCCATAGAGGCTGAGCAGGAAGTCACACTTGGGAGTGGAATCCTGCTACCTGTGGAATTCAGCAGCCAGACCTATTTCCTGAATGCAAACTGTCCCTTCTCTTACTTAAAATGCAAAAAATTCTGGAGCCCTAAGAAAAAATGGAAGACACTGGTGATGGTGCCTTCTGTCTATAAAATACATCTTAAGGTGGTTATTGATCTATTTCAGATGCTTGTGTAGGCAAGCAGAGCAGTTCACCTCTACACGCTTGGAAAGTGCGCTCAAGAACTGTTTTTCCAGATTGGTTTCAACCTTTTTCCAAATACAGATATTCCAGAGGTTTTGAAAGAGCTTGGTTTCTTCAAAAATGGCACGTGAAGTTTGCTTGTTTATATTAAAGAGGGAAAAAAAGTGAATAAGGAGAAGTAAGGCATCTGATTTCTCAGAAATATCTCTTTGAAATAACAAATAGTACCGAAATATTTTAAAAATACAATCTCTTCACAAAAAGAAAATAGAATGTTATTAGATGGTGCCACTTATGGAATGTCAGCAAAAATGCTTTGTGAAATGTCAGAAATTGTAATAAATACAATACTCTAAAAAACACTACTTTTATAACCAGGAAGATTAACGTATGTGCATTGTACAAATATATTAAAATAGAATAATATAAAGAAGGAAAAAGTAACTCCTAAATCTGACCAGTTTTAATATTTTAGAAAGTAACCATTTTAACCATACTTCCTTCTTACCTTCCATTTTCTATTTTAAAATAGGCTTCATGGTTACATAACTGGATGAGAGTAGCTGACATTTTGAGGGTATACTGTGTACTAGGCTCTTGCCTTGGAGATTTTATATCCATCATCAAGTCTCTGGATATGCCAGCATCAACTTTCAAAGCTGGTGTTGGTCTGTTCCTGGTTCTAAGTATTTTCAAAAATCAGTAATTCATTCAGTTCTCACATTAGCCTTATGATTTCAGTACTGTTACGATCTTGATTGATGATTAGCATGAGGAAGCTGAGGTCTAGAAAATTAAGGAACTTGCCTGGGGCTTGCATCCAGCTGTTGAGGAGTCACGCTTTATCATATATAATGGTCTCCTTTCCGCACTTTATCTTACATGGGAGTTACGTCGGTCTGCATGGGCGAGGATATACTCAGTGGTAACAAACAACTCCAAAAGCGCAGTGGCTTAGTACAAGAAGAAAGAGGATTTGTTGTTCATACTACATGTCCAGCTTGGGTCACGCAGGGTGGGGAGGTGACACAGGGACCCAGGCTGAAGAAGGCTCCATTTAAGTGTGTTCACTCTGGAAGGGATTGTGGTGAATTGCGTAGTGGTTCTTAAAGGTCTTGCCTGAAACTAACATACTACTTCCACCTCTGTTTCCTTGGCCAGAGCCAGCTACGTGGCCTTGGCTTAACTCAGGGCAGGGAAGTGTGATGCCACTGTGTGCTGAAAGGGTTTGCAGTGTAGTATGTGAATGACATCTTCACTATGCTGACTGTGTGCAGGCACTGGGTTGAGCACTTTGTATACATTATTTCATGTAACTTCCTGTGTAACCCTGTGAGGTATGTCTTATCCTCATTCCACAGTGTTGAAATGAAGTTTGGAAAGTTTCATTTTTCTTATCTTGACTTTATACTTTGAAAAAAAATTCCAAACCTACAGACTAGCTGAAGGAATAAGAAAACAACTGTATCTCTCTCACCCAGATTCACTAATTATGAATGTTTTGCCACATGTGTGCTCTTTTCTGCAACACACTTTTTCTTAAAAGCCAGCTGTTTAAGTTGCAGATAATTGACACTTCATCCCTGAATCTGTAACCTTTGTATCTATATAGAACAAGATATTAAACATTGTTACAATAATGTTATTTAACATGTAGCCACATTCACACTTTTCCCCAGTTGTTACCAAATTGTTCTTTTTTGCTTTTAAAAAATCCAGGATGTGATCTAGGACGGTTTCATTGTGTTTGGTTGTTGTAACTCTGTAGTCTCCTTTGGTCCAGAAGAGCATGCCCAGTTTTTGTCTTTCGTGAGGTTGGCATTTTTGAAGCGTCCAGGCCTGTTTTCTTGTCACATGTCTCGTAGTCTTGTTTTGCCTGATTGTTTCCAGTAGGTTGTGGTGTAGTGGTGCATATTCGTGTTCGCATTTCCTCTTGCGTTGTTTCTGTTTGTCCCATCCTTGGTAATGCTCAGTCTGGGTGCCTGTTGGGAGTAGGACCTGCCAGTCTGTCCATTGGGAAGGTGCTTGGCAGGTGTCATTGCTCAGGACTGTAGAGAAAGTGGGCCAGGTCAAGAGTTGGATTTGGGTCTGAATGGCTCCAACTCCTGTGTTCTGCACCACTTTGCCGCATTGCCTCTTTCTTCTTGAAACCTCCCCCCGCCCGCCAAAAAAAGAAAAGAAAAAAAAGAAAAGAAAAAAGGTTCTTAATGGTTTTATAATGTCTTGTCTCATGGAAGTAAAGCAGTTACCTACCCATTCTCCTGTTATTACATACTTACAGTGCTTTCAATTTTTGACTTGTACATTTTTTAAAAATACATCTTTTGTCCTTGTTTGAATTTCCTTAAATGCCAGAGGTCAGATTTTGGTTTCTTGACTGTTGGTTTTTCACCCTAAACTGCTTCCCCTGTTGCCTGTGTGTTCTTGAGGAAGTGGCTGCCCTGAGTGCGGTTTCCTGGCTTAGTAGAAGTCCACGTGCTTGTAGTTGTGGATGGCTTCCTCCTCAGCAGTGTGGGTGAGCCTTTCCTTTACTCTCCAGTGTCACTGTGACTGGGGGACCAGGCCTGTGACGAGAAGCGTCTTCCTTCGTCCTCAGCCCTGTGAGTGGGGCGATGCTCTCTCTCCACATTTTCAGATGAGGCAGCAGCAGGGCCAGGCCTGCCTCCATCCACCTCCTGAGCATGTCTTCTTTCTGCCGTGTCCCCTCCTCAAAGCTGCGGCAGTCCCACAGAGGCTGCTGAGCACTGGGGTTCGGAGGACCCAGAGAGTGCTCCAGGTGGGGAGCAGCTCTCAGCCCAGCTCTGGCTCAGCCTCTGGCGTTCGCCGGGGTTGAATCTGCTAGGCTCAGGCTGAGCCATGGGCGTCATCTTGGGGAGGTTGGTAGGAGACTCTGCATCTTAAGGGGGTGACTCCACTTGCTCTGGGAACAATGGCAGCATCCCTGTCCTGGACCTTCTTAGATGGCTGGCACACTGCTAGCATCGTTCAGGACCTTGTCTCTAATCCCCACTGCGGCGCTGCCAGGGTGGGGTTGTTGGCTCTCCCAGATGGATGAGGGTCCTGCCCACGGCACGTAGCCTTCAGATGATCACCTGTGGTTCCTAGTCAGGGCTCTCTGACCCCTGGCCTGTTTGTGGCCCACTACATCTGTTTTCCCTGTGTGCCATATGGAGTCAAAAGTCATCTCAGGGTTAGCATTATATATTGTCAATAACATAATAACAATAATTATATGCCTTATCAAGCTACAAGCCTAATAGGCCAAAGATAGATCAGGCAGGTTGTTCCTGCAGCCAGCACCATTACATGTGCATGGCAGGTGTTTGTGGGATTACTGGGCTGGAGTAGTGTCCCACTGAGGGACAAGGTTTGAGCTGCATGTGTCCATCCTGGCCTGTGACCTTATGACACTCATTTTCTCACCAGTCTATTCACCATCTTTTAGATTTGATTAAATCCAAGGCACCCAACCTGGGGGTACATTTATTTATCTTTTTTCTTCTGTGGACTTGTTGCTGATGGCCAGAGGCAAAAACCTGAGCAGGCAGGCATCTTCTCCCCAATACACACTCCAGGCGTCTGGAGTCCTGGCAGTAATAATAGTAAAAACAAAAACTAAAACATAAAGAGAGGAGAATTTATATTGTAATCAAGAGACTGTTCCTTTAATGAGACTCATGTGATCATCTTCTTGGTACCTTTGCAAGTTTCCTCCCTCTCCCTTGTGGGCACCGTGCTTTCTCCCCAGACAGCTTATAACCTGCAACTCATCTTGATTTGCAGCCAAAGTGATTATACACCAGACACTCAGCGTCTTAGAAGACATTGTGGAGAATATCTCAGGGGAGTCCACCAAGTCTCGACAGATTTGCTACCAGTCGCTGCAGGAATCCGTTCAGGTCTCCCTGGCCCTCTTTCCAGCTTTTATCCATCAGTCAGGTAGGAGCTGGCCCAGAGGCCCCACTGGTGGGTGGTGCTAACAAGGGCCAGAATGCCCACTTAGATCTGTAAAGCACACTGAGTCAGTGCAGTACAGGCCTTGACTGGCTCCGTGCAACGAAACCCGGTACTGAAGGGAAAGGGCAGTGGTGTTTATTTGCGGAGTCTGAGGCCAAGGCCCTATGGAAAAGTGAGCAGAGCCCTCCATATGGGCCTTGGCACCTACAAGAGAAGGCTAGAGAGCTTTTTTGGCTTAGTTCTCCTTATTTTGTGGCAAGGCACATTTGCCGAGATCATTCCCCTCACCCTTGTCTGTCACTGTCAGTGATAGAGGGCCTCTCTAGCTCTGTGGATGTACTTGCCCAGCTCTCATGAGAACATTATAGTAGTCTTGTCAGTTTTACAAGAGAAATATCAAGCACTTCTCAGTCAGCAAATATTCATTGCCTCTTGCAAGCAGATTGCGTGCAGTTAGAGCTGAAACACTACACAAGATGATTGTTGAGATCTGGAAGTGAAACTGCCCTAAATGTAAGCAGTATTTTCTGCAATTAATCCATTTAATGGACCAGGGCCATGCAATCTAAATACACCTTCATTATCCACTTTCAACCACTCAACCTCTGACCCAACTGCAGGGATTATTAGTCATAGGGGGAAATGACTGAAGCACTCAGGGGTTGACCCAGTTGAGTAGTTTCATCACTGTGGGCACAAAGTGATCCCTCTCCAGTGACACTCTGACCATCACTGGATGTCGGGCAATGAGGGAGGGTTCGAGATGACCTTCATTTCCTGTAGTGAGCCACCAGGTGGAGGTTCCCTGTACCAGAACTATTTTCTCAGCATGTCCCTAATCATTTTCCACTTTCTGTCACTGGCCCTAATGGTGTTGGGGAAATGTTTCCAGCAGGAAGCCGTAGAGAAAGCTGATAGTGCAGATTTCAGGAGTAGGTCGACGAAGCCCAGGATTCTGGTTCTCCCTGTGTGCAAACCTGTGACGGTGTCTCTGCCCCTTTCCCCAGATGTGACTGATGAGATGCTGAGCTTCTTCCTTACTCTGTTTCGAGGCCTTAGAGTACAGATGGGCGTGCCTTTCACTGAGCAAATCATACAGACTTTCCTCAACATGTTTACCAGGTAACCACAGACCCCCCATCCGTGGTTTTCAGATTCAAGGGAGAAGTAGTGGGTCTGGCGACAAAGTGTGGCTTTTTGCTCCTGTTCTGTACTTGCCACAGCATGGGTTTTCATGCTGACCCCCAGAGAAACATGTGGTTGCTCACTGTGTGGCTTTCTCATCTGTAGAGAGCAGTTAGCTGAGAGCATCCTCCATGAGGGGAGCACAGGCTGCCGGGTGGTGGAGAAGTTTCTGAAGATCCTGCAGGTGGTGGTCCAGGAGCCAGGCCAGGTGTTCAAGCCCTTCCTCCCCAGCATCATCGCCCTGTGCATGGAGCAGGTGTATCCCATCATCGCCGAGGTAGGGGCTCAGGCAGTCTCCTATGCGGCCCCCCATCTCCAGATTGGGAAGGGAATGAGATTTCACAGAAAATGGATTGTGTTTTAAAGTTCATTTGTTAGTTTAATATGCTACTAAAGTCATTTCTCCCAAGGAAGAAGGCCTTTAGCGTGGTATAGTCTTTTGATATTGATTGAGTTCATTGGAGCTAGTCTAGTGTAAGCATAGCAGTTATTCCACAGGGTCAGTTGCTAAGATCAGTCTCCTGCAGCAAATAATTTATACCTTTAAGAGACTCTGGTTTTCTATAGCAAACATTCTAACATATGTACTTTCCTATTAGAAACATTCATGGTCTCGAGGATACAAGGCAAGTTCTTGAAACCATTCAAACAAACCTTTCAATGTTACAGGAAAGCCCTTTGTCCTTAGAAAATAGGCAGGCACTCAGCATGATAAGACCAGTAATAAGTATAGATGTAATTTCAGTTTTTTTGGTAATAGTCATATAAATAAGAGCTAATCTTTAACTGTCTGAACTGAGACTGGGACAGGTCTGGTCTGTGGGACAGACTGGCCTATGAGGCTTCTTCTGTGGACACTTGTGGCCCCTGGTATCTATTTAATTTTAATCAACGCTGAACTGAATACATGTGGGCCTCCTGCCTTTGAATTCTGCAGAGACATCTGGAGTAAGGGATTGCGGGTGTTGGATTCAATGAGAAAACACTGCTGAGCCTGCCCCTTCTCCTCTACCTCCTCTCAGAATCCTGGCTGCTGGGAAAGAGACTGGCCCAGAGAGCCTGGCTCCCAAGTGTTCTTTAAACCCTCCTCTTCTGGGGAGCAGAATCACTTTAAGGCATTGGGTCTGTCTTTAGCCGCTGTGGTTGTGTAAGACCAACAGGTTAGTGGGACAGCATTTTTCATCCTGGGAAAAGGAACAAGCAAGATGATCTGACAGGTCGAATAGAACAGAAAATCCATACTCCTAATTGTTCATCCACTTGGTAGCTTTTTTCTAGTGTAAAAGCTGAGTGCTCATCAGAAAAAGGGGCCCCTGGCGCTGACCCGTGCATTCTCTCTCAAATGTGGGCCCTGTCTCTGCTGAAGAACCCACGGTGTGAACCGCCGACTCCAGGGGCTGGATGTCTTTTGCACATGCAGTGACAGGACTCCAGGGGCTGGATGTCTTTTGCGCAGGCAGTGACAGGCATGTGGATGGAGTGTTGACACTTGGCTTGCTGTCACGAGGCATCTCCTAGGCATCTTTGCTGCCCTGGGCCCAGGCTGGAGCGGCTCCACAAGCTGCAGATCTGAGCATCTGTGTGTCTCTGCAGCGTCCCTCCCCTGATGTGAAGGCTGAGCTGTTTGAGCTCCTTTTCCGGACACTCCATCACAACTGGAGGTACTTCTTCAAGTCCACCGTGCTGGCCAGTGTCCAGAGGGGGATCTCTGAGGAGCAGATGGAGAATGAGCCCCAGTTCAGTGCCATCATGCAGGTAATGTCGGGGCGGGGGGACTGCCGGGTGACTTCCTCTAACCTGGCACTGCAACGAGTCCTGTCTTTGAAGCCCCACAGTCTTGGGTCTGAAGCTCAGTTCTGCCTCTTAGTATTGATGAAGTTAATTAATTTCTTGGAACCTCAGTTTCTTCATCTGTAAAGTGGAGCAAATGTTGCCTGGGTCACAGGTTTGTTTTGAGGTGAAATGAGATGACATACACAAAGTGCACAACACTTGGAGATGCTTGATAAACGTCAGTTCCGCTGACCTCATAGTGCTGTTTCCTCAAGTGTAAAGAGTCTGCTTATGCCAGAGTCATCCAGGACCTTCTTAGCAGGGAACGGCCTGAATAGGAGTCTCTGCAGGAGGGCCCTGGACCTGCACTGTGATTCTGACTCTAACCATACTAGGAGAAACACTGCCCTGGGAGGCAGGGCAGATGCAGCTGTCCATCGGAGACAGTGCGCTGTCTGGGGGCTAAGCACCCCTTGTTGTGGAAGACTGGGACGGTGTCCCCTCACGCGGACAGCCAGCCTGCTCTGTGGCTGCATCAGGCACGCTCCCAGGGTCTGCATTCAGGTGTCTGACATTCTCATCTGAGTCTAGCTAGGGGAGTCTCTTTTTGTTTTTTCAGTGCATGCTTTTCCTCATGGGGAAGCAAGAGGAATTTCCACCCTCCCTCCAGCTCCCTACCAGCATACAGCATGCATATGGGCATGCACGCGCATACACACTCTCATATACTCACTGACTCTTGTGTGGCAGTTCTTTTCAAGCACGTACCCTTGCCCTGGACTTCCCATCCCTGGCACCCAGCGAGGCCTCAGGTCTGCAGTACTCAAGTGTTTGTGCCTCCCCTGCCTTTCTCTTGAACGCTGTCCTTGCCTGGAAGACTTCTTTGGCAGGCTGGTGCCTGGTCCCCCCTGATGGCTGGTGAAAGGCACTTTGGAGCATAGTTTCACTGTTTGGCAGTTTCTTTTAAAGTTGAATATGTAGTTACTGTATGACCTAGCAATCTCACTTCTAAGTATTTTACCCAAGATAAATGAAAGCATATGTTCACACAACCTGTACACTGATGTTTCTAGAAGCTGTTTCATAATTGCCAAAAGCTGGAAACAATTTGAGTATCCAGCAGCTGAATGAACAAGCTCGTGCGTGCCTCTAAGGGACTGGCACTCGGCAGTAAGCAAGCATGGATTCTTGGTACATTCAGCAGCATAGATGAGTTTCACATGCATTCTGCTAGGTGAAAGAAGCCAGATGCCAAAGGCTATGCACGGTGGGATCCCATGCCGTTCTGTGACATTCTGGAAAAGGCAGAACTATAGGGACCGATAATGAGCAGTGGTCGCCTAGGGGTGGGGGTGTGAGGGGACGTTCTGGGCGATGGAAGTGTCCTGTCTTGGTTGTGATGGTGGTGGTACAACTCCACAGGTAGGTCAGAATTCATAGAAAGATAAACCTCAGAAGTTTTACTCTGTTATACTTCCATGAACCTAACTTTAAACAGTAAATAAGTGGAAACTATTGGTCATCATGGAGATCTCATCCCTGCTGCAGGGATTACAAGATCCCCCTCTGGTAGCTTAGGGGTCCAGGGAGAGAATGACGAAGCAGTTGTCACTTGTTTTGTAGGGGGTTCCTGTAGATGACCGGCCTTCCCCACTGCCCCACCTCCTGCACTGCCCCATGGTCACTCTCTATTCTTTCTATTGGAGCAGGCACTTTGTGCTGGTGCGTGGGGTGTTTCTTTTTGCCCCTGAACTAGTAATTTTTTTTTTTTTTGAGACGAGTCTCGTTCTGTCGCCCAGGCTGGAGTGCAGTGGTAGGATCTCAGCTCACTGCAACCTCTGCCTCCTGGATCGAAGTGATTCTCCTGCCTCAGCCTCCCGAGTAGCTGTGATTACAGGCGTCCGCCACCACACTGGGCTAATTTTCATTTTTTTTTTTTTTTGAGATGGAGTCTCGCTCTGTTGCCCAGGCTGGATGGAGTACAGTGGCCAGATCTCCGCTCACTGCAAGCTCTGCCACCTTCGGGTTCACGCCATTCTCCTGCCTCAGCCTCCCTAGAAGCTGGGACTACAGGCGTCTGCCACCACGCCTGGCTAATTTTTTTGTATTTTTAGTAGAGACGGGGTTTCACCGTGGTCGCCAGGATGGTCTCGATCTCCTGATCTCGTGATCCGTCCGCCTTGGCCTCCCAAAGTGCTGGGATTACAGGCGTGAGCCACCGCGCCCGGCCAATTTTTGTATTTTTAGTAGAGACGGGGTTTTACCATGTTGGCCAGGCTGGTCTTGAACTCCCAACCTTCAGTCATCTGCCCACCTGGCTTCCCAAAGTGCTGAGATTACAGGCCTGAGCTTCCGTGCCCGGACTGAACTAGTAACTTTTACACCCAGGAATTCCAAAGCAGTTTAAAAATACTTTCCTTAGCCCCCAGGCAGAGGCTTAACCTCTAGGTAGAGGCTCCATGAAGGAGCCTGTAGGGCTTGAGGCTTATGAGACATGAGATGCAAGAAGGAGGGCAAGGAAGGGGATTGCTTGGTTTGAGCAGGGGCAGGCAAGCAGGCTTTGGTGTCTGCCAAGATTGCTGAGGGATTTGGCTAGAGGTGTGAGCTTCTTGCTTCAAAGCCAGGTCCTGTGATGGGTTTCTAGAGGTTGATTACAAAAGGTATATATGAGACCATAATAAGAAGCAAGGCCCAGTGCGGGAAGCATGAGCTCTGAGACTTAGGAGGAGAGTCGCAGAGGTCTGAGCTGGTGGGTCAGAGGCATCAAGACAGTGGGTGCCCTGGCCCTGGCACTTGTTCTTCTGACATGGGGAAGATGCCCCAGAAGTGCTTGGTCTTGCAGTTTATAAAATGGTGGTCTCATTTCCTAGGCTTTCGGACAGTCCTTTCTCCAGCCTGACATCCACCTTTTTAAACAAAATCTCTTCTACTTGGAGACTCTTAACACCAAGCAGAAGCTATACCACAAGGTAAGTGCCCCAGCTCTTGGAAAGATTCCTCCATCAGGGGCATCGTGGCCTGCATCCCACCCTCAGGTTACTCACTGGAGAGTGTGACAGAAAGTGGATGGAACCCGGGACAGGCCCCTGGGGGCCGGCTGCTGCTCACCCGGTCTCTCTGCCTGCAGAAGATCTTCCGGACCACCATGCTGTTCCAGTTCGTGAACGTGCTGCTCCAGGTCCTGGTCCACAAGTCACATGATCTTCTGCAGGAGGAGATCGGCATCGCCATCTACAACATGGCCTCTGTCGACTTTGATGGGTTCTTTGCCGCCTTCCTCCCAGAGTTCCTGACCAGCTGTGATGGTGTGGATGCCAACCAGAAAAGTGTGCTGGGGCGGAATTTCAAGATGGATCGGGTGAGGAGAGAAAGAGGCCGGGCTAAGAGGAGGGCAGAGGGGGCACTCAAGCCTGGCACCTGTGCAGCAAGGAGGGGGCACATTGAGGCCTCTGGGCGTGGTCTGTGCCCACCCTGCAGCTTGGCAATAGCTCACAAGATGGCTGCTGACCCACTGCTGTAGCCTGATTGAGGGGCACAGCTTTTTCCCCAGTCTTGGTGTCTGTAGCACATATGTTCTTAGTCTCAGCCATGGAGGTCCTGAGTTCCTGGCTCTGCAGCCCCTCCATTTGTCTTGGCATCTTTGTTGATACCCAGGGCCCTGCCGTTCTCCCTCCTGGGTGGTGAGCCTCGGTGGGGCCAGCATTGGAGTGTGCCCAGGCTTGCATTCAGGCTGAGATGGTTGGTGCTTGGGAGCTGCACTTCTGGGTCCCCAGGGTTAGAGGTGGGACCCAGGTTCCCAGGCTGTCTTGGGCTCTTTCCAGACCGGCCCCAGCTCATCTTGGGCTGAGTTGCTGCCAGGTCCTGGGAGGAGCCCTCCTAGTACCCTCTTGTCCCACTGCTGCTGCCTGTGCAGGGACTGTCAGGTGGGCTGTCCCCACCCGTGCAGCACCTCGATGGGAGCTGGGTGCTGCTGGCTCTCGGTGTCCATGAGGTCATCTTTTGTTGGAGCCTGACAGTGCCTGGGGCCTCCTTCCCCATGGGGGCTCACCTGTTCTCTTCTTCCTGTGTCAGGTGACCAGGCCTCTCCCTTGCCTGATAGAAACTTCTGGGAACTTTTCCTTGTACCACTTTATACTTGATGAAATTAGGAGAAGAAATCGCTTTCTCCCTGGTCCTCTTGGGGTTCTTGACCTGAGTTCTCTGTGAAGCAGCTTGTCCACGGCTCCACTGTAGTGCTCAGATGCACTTGCTCTTGCTGGCGCAAACCTGGCCGCCTGCTGTCCTCATTTGCCACGTGTGGCAGGGGAGCTTTTGCTTAGACTCATCCTGTTCTCCTTTGTCTTGGGATCTTCCTTGTCTTGGGACTCATTCTCTCCTAAGCCTCTTCCAGTTCACTTTAGCCCCTGGGTATGTTTTTTCCTTTTTCTAGAGGCCAGATCCTAATACTTAATTATCAGCTTATAATGATACCAATATCAGTCAACTTTTTGATTTAAAGCTGTGGTTTCAAAATCTAGTTATAGGCCGGACACGGTGGCTGACACCTGTAATCTCAGCACTTTGGGAGGCCAAGGCGAGTGGATCACTTGAGGTTAGGGGGTTCGAGACCAGCCTGGCCAACACGGCAAAACCCTGTCTCTACTAAAAATACAAAAATTAGCCAGCTGTGGTGGCTGTAATCCCAGCTGCCTAGGAGGCTGAGGCATGAGAATCTCTTGAACCCAGAAGGCAGAGGTTGCAGTGAGCAGAGACTGTGCCACTGCATTCCAGCCTGGGCGACAGAGTGGGACTCTGTCTCCAAAAAAAAAAAAAGATCTAGTTAATATCAGAAGCACCTGGGGTGCTTATTAAAAATGGAGAAACAGATTTCTATGTTCTACCCAGGAAATTCTGGTTTGGCATTTGGGAGCCACTGATTTAAAAGACATCCCTTAGTTGGTTTTTTGAGGGTGAAATAAAAGAATCACCACCTTCCATTCAATCACTCACTGTGTGTTTGAAGCCAGCTGCTTCTCAAGCCCCGGGCCAGGAGCTGGGGCGCCAGTCCCAGCCTTCACCAAGTCTTTCATGGTAGACAGGCCAATACAGCGCCCTCTGTGGACTGCACAGTGCCAAGCATGTGACATGTCCTGGCTCGAGTAAGCCTTCCAACATGAAGTGTGGGTCCTGTTACTCCCCCATTTCACAGATGGCGGGGGCTCACAAGGTGAGCAGTTCACAGAACTTGGAAGTGGTAGAGCCACGAAGCAGGAGGCAGACCTGGATGTTCTGACCCCAAAGCCTGCACACACTCCCCAGAAGCAGAGAGCTCAGGACAGAGGCGCTGACCTGGCTGCTGGGGCCAGGAAATAGGAGGCATCTGTGCAGACTTTGGGAAGAGGCAGGCTTTGAATGGAGTTCTGGAAGAGCAATAGCGGTTGGGCAGGAAAATGGACTTGGTCCTGCTCCTGGCTCTGCTGGGGGCTTGCTGGGCCTGTTTGAGTCCTCACCAGGACCTACACTGCAGGCATTCAGCATCCCACACTGAAAAGCAGGGTCTCCCCGTGTGCATGGCGGCGGAGGTCAGGGCCTCACTTCTGGTCCAGGGCTTTCCATGACCCATGCTGCGCCCAGTGGGACAGGCCTTGGGACTGTGTGTGCTGCTGCTCGGGTGGTTCTCGACTGGCAGAGGCAGCCTGGAGCCCCATGGGTAAGCATTCTGCAGATATCACTGGGTGTGCGTGTCACCTCGAGGGGCCATGGTGAAGGAGAGGGCTGTCACTGCAGCCATGCCTGTGTTCGAGGGCCCGGACTCAGGAGCAAGTATGCTGGTCCCTTCTGTGTGAGCTGGGGCCAGCTTCTTCATGGTGCAGTGCTTTGGTCTTTCTGTCCTTAGACTACTGATTCAGGTGATTCTGGTATGGCTTGGTGGCAGCCTCGTGGTGAGGACTCAGTGAGTTGATGTCTGTATGTTGATTGCAGCAGTGTCCGGCACCTGGCAGGCCCTAGGGACATATTCCTCTTGTTCTCTTTCTCCCATGGCGCCTGGCACAGAGCCTCTGTGACACACAGTGCAACATTGAATAGAAGTTTTGAGTTTTAGAGAGTGCTCCCCTATCTTCAGTGCACACTCTGGGATGGAAGTAGCCATTGGGGTCTGGTGGGTGGGTGACCTGGTGTGTTGGGTGGGTGTTTGGCTGCAGCTATGCCCCTGCCTTCCAGGACCTGCCCTCATTCACCCAGAATGTGCACAGGCTGGTCAACGACCTGCGCTACTACAGACTCTGCAACGACAGCCTGCCCCCTGGCACTGTGAAGCTCTAGGCCTGCTACTGCCTGGGGACATGGACTTCTGCTGCTGCCACCTGCGCCAACCCTACCTTCCACCACAGATGTCTCCCAGACGGGCCTCGGTCACACTCCTTGGCTTCTCCCACGCCAAGCAATGCTGCCTGCCTCTGCCGCTCCTCCACATCTTGCCTCTGCCCAGCAGAGCTGGCTTCTGGGTCCACCTGAGCACTGGATGGTGCTCCCAGGGCATTGGAGCAGGCGGAGGGGTGTGTGGCCAGGTACTAGGAGGCACCGGGAAATCCCATGGGGGTGGCCCATGCAGACCAGGCGCATGTGGGTCATGGGGCAGAATCGCCAAGGACAGCTCACGACAGTGCCACCTTCTCACCATTCCAGCCAAGGAGAGCTGTGACGTCGGAACTGCTCTGGCACTTCTGTCAAGCCTCCCCCGCCCCAATTGCCTTGAGATCTCTGCTCTTTGTCAGAGATTTGCAAAGACTCACGGTTTTGTTGTTTTCTCATCATTCCATTGTGATACTAAGAAACTAAGAAGCTTAATGAAAAGAAATAAAATGCCTATGTTGTTGTTCTAGAAACCCTGACTGGGGAGCTGCTTGCTACTCACAGCCTCCTTGAGGCTGGGATCCCAGCAAGGCGCATCCTGGTGGGAACGTGGGCAGTGCAGCTTGGAGTGGGCTGGCTCCTGGCGTCTCCCACTTTCTAATGGCGTCTCCCTGACCGCTCTTACTCAGAGAGGGGAGGGGGTCTCACTGACAGTTGGCCAGATGATGGAGGGAGGCTGGAGTCTAGAAGGGGGGTCTCGCTGATGGTTGGTCTGGTGCTGGTGGAGGCTGGAGGTTGGGAGCGGGTGTTGCTGACGGTTGGCTTGGTGGTGGAGGGAGGCTGGAGTGTCAGGCTGCCTGACTCCTGTGGCCCCTGTGGCACCCACACCCCCTGCCTCCCAGTGTGGGAAGTGTGGGCTCCGCCTTCCCCACCTCCTAGGGAATAGATTCCTTCCCACAGTGTGCAGCAGGACCTGGCCCTTGGTGGCCTGAAGTCTCGCTGGAGGACAGGGAGGTGGGGTCTCGTGATGGATTGCCTGGGTGAGAATAGAGGTTGGAGAGGGAGGGAGGGTGTGACTCTGTGAGGGTGGGGATGGGTGGGACTCAGGACTCTATGACGTGTCTGAGAGCTGGGGCTTTGCCCAGACATTCATGTGTGGGAGCGGTACTTGTCATCGAATTGTCCAGAATCAGGAACCAGCAGCTCCTCCTGCGCTAGGTGTCATGATGACTGGGCAGGCCCAAATCGGGTAGTTGCTGATGTGGACTACAGCGCCTGGCATGGAAAGATTGGCTCACCTGGACGGGAGGGCAGGTGTTGACTGGCTTGTTGCCAGGCCTGGGGAAGTGGGGAGCTGTGGGTTGATTTCCCATAGGAATCTGAGATGTCCATAGGAATCACTTGGGCAGGGGCTGGGCCGGGGTGAGCAGGGCGTGCATGATGTGCGCTTGTGTGGCAGGCCTTTGCTCTGTGTCCATCACAGCCTCCCAGCTGCAGCGAGCTCTGCTTCCGAGTTCAGAAAGGAGATAACAGAAATGCTGATTGCTCTTCTGTAGAAAGGAATGAGCATCCAATTATGCATGGGCTATAAATACCACCTCACCTGCCTGCTAGGGAAGGCCAGGAGTGCTGTCTGTGCCTGAGACTGTGAAGGGGCTTTTTCCTCTGGAGATGGAGGGGTTGAAGGGATGGGATTTGTTGCCTGTGAACCCCACCCTTGGACAGAAGAACACAGGCAGGACTTAGGAGCACAGAGGAAAGGCCAATGTAAGCTGGGCTGGGATGGAGTGTTTTTTTTTGAGACAGAGTCTCGCTCTGTTGCCAGGCTGGAGTGCAGTGGCGCTGCAACCTCCGCCTCCTGGGTTCAAGCAATTCTCCTGCCTCAGCCTCCCGAGTGGCTACAGGCGTGCGCCATCACGCCCAGCTAATTTTTGTATGTTTAGTAGAGACAGGGTTTCACGGTGTTGGCCAGGATGGTCTCAATCTCTACCTTCCACCACAGATGTCTCCCAGACGGATCTTGTGATCCGCTCACCTCGGCCTCCCAAAGTGCTGGGATTACAGGTGTGAGCCACTGCGCCTGGCCTTTTTTTTTTTTTTTAAGAGATAAGGTCTCACTCTGTCACCCAGGCTGGAGTACAGTGGTGCAGTCATGGCTTACAGCTTTTAGTGATCCTCCCACCTCAGCCTCTTGAGTAGCTGGGACTACAGATGTGCATCACCATGCCTGGGTAGTTTTGTTTATTTTTTGTAGAGACGGAGTCTCACTGTGTTGCCCAGGCTAGTCTCAAACTCCTAGGCTCAAGCAATCCTGCTTCAGCCTCCCAAAGTGCTGGGACTACAGGCTTGTGAGATGCCATGGCTGGTCAAATGGAGGATGTTCATTCCTGGACTGATAGCATGGCCCAGAGGTATGGATTGTAGTGAGCCCCTAATTCTTAGAGGTGTGCAAGCTGGTCTTTGACCTGACCTAATTCCTAAAAGTATTTATTTATTTATTTATTTTTATTTATTTTGAGACGGAGTCTCGGTCTGTCGCCCAGGCTGGAGTGCAGTGGTGCCATCTCGGCTCACTGCAACCTCCACTTCCTGGGTTCAAGTGATTCTCCTGCCTCAGCCTCCCAAGTAGCTGGGATTACAGGTGCACGTCACCACGTCCAGCTAATTTTTGTATTTTTAGTAGAGATGGGGTTTCACCATGTTGGCCAGGCTGGTCTTGAATTCCTGACCTCAAGTGAGCCACCTGCCTCGGCCTCCCCAAGTGCTGGGATTACAGGTGTCAGCCACCACACCTGGCTCTTTGACTCAATTCTTACCTGCAGTGCCTCACATAGGGCCTGGCACCAAGCAGGCTTAAGAAGTGCAGGTAGAATTGAGTGAGTTCTCAGGTCCTAGGCACATCCAGAAAGTGTCTTTCCCCATTTTGAGGAAGGGGATGGGGAAAGGGTAGAGCTGGACAAGAGTGGGCCTTTGGGGCCAGGCACAGTAGCTCATGCCTGTAATCCCAGCACTTTGGGAGGCCGAGGCTGGAGGATTGCCTGAGTCCAGGAGTTTGAGACCAGCCTGGGCAACACAGTGAGACTTCATCTCTATAACAATAATAATAATAATTTAAGAAAAGAAAAAAAGAGTGGGGCTTTGTGTCAGTCTTGGGTCGGGGCGGATAATGGCAGGAGGCTCTCAAGGCGGCTGTTTTTCCTGCTGCCTTTGAATCTGAGGCAGATCTTCTGTCTCCATTTGGGTGCCCATGTCCTGCTTTTCTTCTGACTTGTGTCATTTACATCTGCCAAAAGTGCAGCCACTGGCTTTAGGACAAGATCAGATGAAACCTTCATCTTCCTAATTTTCAGCATTTTCCTCCACTGCCCATCATTGGCCTCATGTGATGGAGGGTTGAATGTTTTTTTTAACAGCATGTATTTTTCTCCCGACTATAAAATGTTTGTTGTACAATATGTGAAATATGCAGAAAACTTTGAAGCAAAAAAAAAAGTTAATTCCACTGCCCAGAGAAAATAATATTTTGGTGTGTTGGTGTATTTCCTTTTTTCTTTTTGTAAAATTGAGCTCCTGCTGTTCTATTTTACTTTTATTTTTTTAAAAAGATTTTTTAGGCTCAAGTGATCTTCCAACCTCAGCCTCCCAAAGTGCAGCGATTACAGGTGTGAACCACTGCACCTGGCGGAGCTCCTGCTGTTTTATGGCCTCCTTTTTATTTAATATGTTGTGACCATTTTCTCATGTTATTAGATATATTTTTTTTGAGATGGAGTCTTACTCTTTCACCAAGGCCGGAGTGCAGTGGCATGATCTTGGCTTACTGCAACCTCTGCCTCCTGGGTTTAAGTGATTCTCCTGCCTCAGCCTCTCGAGTAGCTGGGATTAGAGGTGCCTGCCACCATGCCTGGCTGATTTTTGTATTTTTCGTAGAGACGGGGTTTCGCCACATTGCCCAGGCTTGAACTCCTGACCTCAAGTGATCCGCCCGCCTGGGCCTCCCACAGTGCTGGGATTACAGGCGTGAGCCACCGCGCCCGGCCTGATATTCTACAAATATCTAATGCTATCACTGATGATGCAGTGATCATCCTTGTGTGTAAATCTGTGTGTTTGTTTCCATAGGTTGGGTTCCTGCATGTGAAATTGCTGGTTCAGATGTATCTGAGGCTTTTTTTTTTTTTTTTTTTTTGAGACGGAGTCTTGCTCTGTCGCCCAGGGGTTTCACTGTGTTAGCCAGGATGGTCTCGATCTCCTGACCTCGTGATCCGCCCGTCTTGGCCTCCCAAAGTGCTGGGATTACAGGCTTGAGCCACCGCGCCCGGCCGTCTGAGGCTTTTATGGATATTTTTGGGGACTGGTTTCTATTCTGAAGGAGGAAAAATATCACAGACTTGGGAGTTGCAAAACTTCTGTGCCGTGAGGCTCCATGGGGGCCATTTGACCAAACCAACCCCTGGTTTTGTGAGAGATTCAGAACTCTAATTGGTTAGTAGCCTAACCAGGCCTGCCCACTTCTGAGCCACATCCTTGTCCCAGTGTCCCTCTCCAGTGTGAGACCTCTGCAGAGGAGCTGAGACCAGGAGAGGAAGGTTGCTGACAGTTCCAGCTGGCTTCTTGGGCCTGGGCAGAAGAGCCATGATTAATGGCCATTTATTAATAACTTGCTGAATTCTACAAGCCCGGTGCCGGGCTGCAGGCGAAGGACTCCTTTCCACTGCAAATGCAGCAGCTGGTTCTTCCTTAGGTGGAGCCAGCTCCAAGATGGGCCATGTGTTCTGTGCATGGAGGATTTTGGTGACTGTGGTTTGATCACTGTGGCTCATCTCCAAGACCAGCCCTTGGGAAAAGCTGAGATGTTCCTCTGAAATGACGCTGGCTGCCCCATCAACCCACCTCCTTTTCCCTCACCCCTCCAAAGCCACCTCCTCCAACCTCTCTGAAGCCCTCTTCTGTGAGGCTCTGCCGAGCGCCCCTTCCTCCTCGATGCCCCGCAGCACCTGTGTCCCCTCTTGTCCCAGGAACCGTGGTGTCGCCCCTACCACCATGAGAACCTGCAGGCGGCGGTGGGGGGGTGCTCTGTGTCCCTAGCATCCAGCATAGGCCTTGGCTCAGAGCGGGTGCCAAAAAATTCTTATGTGCAGGAGGGTTTTTCAGATTTATCCAAATGGGTTTTTCCTCAAGGAAGAGGCCTAGAGCCCCGCTGAGGCATCTTGTAACTAATTTTCAACAAAATGAAACCACGTCCTTGATGTCTGCTCAGAATGCTGTGGCCTTACCTTGCTGGGCTCCTTCGGGAAAAGCACTTAAGTGAAAGGCTCTTCAGTGAAGAATTTCTGTAGCTCAAGGACTCCCTTTTCCGCCCTTCCCTCTTTGTATCATTTGAAAACATCTTTTAAAAGCCTTGTTAATTAATTGTCTCCGGGCTTGGAGGTGCTGAGTTGGGGCAGGCATTGGGAGCAGACCGGCGTTATGCGACCTCGGGCGGTGGGGGGGGAGGGGCGGCGGGCGCGGCGGCCCGGGGGGGCGGGGCGGGCGGGGGGGGGGCGGCGCCGGGGGGGGGGGGGGGGGCGCAGAGAGAGCTTCGTGGTGCTGGCCAGAGCCTGACTCAGAACCCCCAGGGGCCTCTGAAGGGTGGCAGAAGCTTTCCTTGGGTCAGTCAGGTACCAAGGGGGGGTGAGTTGGAAAGATAATTATTTCAATGAAACACTCAAGAGAGCCACAGACCTAACATAGGCAGCAGGCATTTTGGCAACAGGTAGTTTTTTAAAAAAAAGACACTCACGTTTTGGCCGGGCATGGTGGTTCACGCCTGTAATCCCAGCACTTTGGGAGGCCGAGGTGTGTGGATCACCTGAGGTCAGGAGTTGGAGACCAGCCTGGCCAATATGATGAAACCCCGTCTCTACTAAAAATACAAAAATTAGCTGGGCGTGGTGGCATGGGTGCCTGTAATGCCAGCTACTTGGGAAGCTGAGGCAGGAGAATCACTTGAATCTGGGAGGCAGAGGTTGCAGTGAGCTGAGATTGCACCACTGCACTCCAGCCTGGGCGACAGAGGGAAGCTCTATCTCAAAAAACAAACAAAACGCTCAGGTTTTTAATTTTTTTCCCCTTCTCTTTTTTTTTTTTTTTTTTGAGACAGGGTCTTGCTCTGTTGTGCAAGCTGGAGTGCAGGGTAGTAGTCATAGCTCACTGCAACCTCCATCTCCTGGGCTCAGGTGTCCGCCTGCCTCGGCCTCCCAAAGTGCTGGGATTACAGGAATGAGCCAATGGGCCCTGCCCCTCCCTCCTCTTTATTACAGATTATTATTTGCAGATTAAAAAGACTCGCCTAAACCATAATATTTCAGTAGGTGGCTTTCAGCCCTTTCCTTGCATTTGTGTGCGTTGGCCCATCTGTACACCTCTGGCTTTCAGTGGGAATAAATCATATTACTGCCTGGCAGTGTTCTGCCCCCTGAGGCACACACGCTTTTCGGTGGGTCTCACGGCCCCTAGAGACTCCAGCTGTCTGTGGCTGTTTGAACATAAGCCCCGGACTGGGGCCAGTCACCGGACTGGGGCCAGTCAGGTAGAATTGGCCTCTGTGGAGCATCGTGGGAGGTGGTCTGGGGCCCCTCTGACCTACATGGGTGTCCGGCACTATTATTGGTGGCTGAGGCCAGAGACAGTCAGACCCTGTTGTCAGGGTAGTCCCTGAGGATGGTGATCCCCAATTAGCAGAGGCTGCAGCCGGCCCATGCCTGGCTTCCCCAGCACCGTCCCCAGGTGCCACACTGGAGTTGATTCCCGAGCTTCCCGTGTCTCGGTGACCTTCCTTCCAGCCTCTGAAGGGCACTCGAGGAAGAGTTATTGAGACTCTGGGGAAGGACGTGCGCAGCATCTCAATCTCCCCTCGCGGAGCCTGCTCGGGGAGGGCCGCACCTCGGGAGGCTTTTATGTACCAAGGCATTTCCGAAACTGATTTGCCCCTCCCCTGCCACAAGAGGAGACCAGCGGGGGCCTCCCTTCTGGAGACACACACTCACCCCCTTAGGGTTCCCTGCCTTCAGAGAAAATGCTTACCTATGAGAAAATTGAGGCAACAGAGGGTTAGTGACCCACCCAAGGACACACAGCGAGTCTCCAGGAAAGCTGGGGTCCAACTGCAGGCCTGGCTCCATTGCCGGTGTTGGCTCAGCTCTACCTCCTCTCAGCCGCTCTGGGGACACCGAGGCTGCTGTGCGCTCCTCAGGGTTTAGGGGCCTGGGAATCCCCCAAGCTCATGTCAGTTACTCCTAAACGGCACATTCTGATGGCGCAAAGAGGCAGCACCCCGTCACTGTTCCCACTGAGTTGCAAGGACATGGAGGCCCAGAGCATGACTCACCTGGGGTCTCCCAGCTGGAAGGTGGCTGGGCGGGAGTTTAAACCAGGTCCATAGCATTCCAAATGCTGCCCTTTTGGTCACCGTGGCTGCTTTGACCATTTTACTGCCTAGCGAAAGGCCGGCAGGGGGCGCTGTCTGGCTCCTTGCAGTGCTGCTGGCGGAGCGCCAGAGCCTGGGCCTGGCTGCGGGCTGAGCAGAAGCTGAGAAGGTGGAGTCTAAGTCTCTTTGGGCCCCAGATTCCCCATGTCTGCTCAGTTCCTTCCCCTTCCTGGGTCATGTCTTGTCTCAGGGCATCGAGGGCCAATGCACAGAAGAGCCCACTGGTTTCCTGGAACACAGCACGGCTCCGTGCCCACCTGGGTCGGCTTTCCCTGTGGCCTTGAGAGCTGCTTGCAGAATCCAGTTTGCAGCTGACCCAGGTGGGTCTGCGCTTGGAAACTCTGTTCCGTTCCGGAGTGCAAGGTCCCTGGGTTTCTGTGTGGCTGGAGGCTGTGGCTTTGAACTGCCCTCGAGGGGTTAACAGGAATTACATGCCAGGTTCTGGGCAGAAATAGAATTAAACATGGATCAGGCTGCACTTTGTAACCAAAAGCCTCCCAGCGTTAGATACCCTGGCATCCCCATTGCTCCAACGTTAGAATCATAAGTCTTTTAAGAATGACTTGGCCTGCGTGGTGGCTCATGCCTGTAATCTCAATACTTTGGGAGGCCCGGGAAGGAGAATCGCTGGAAGCCAGGGGTTTGAGACCAGCCTAGCCAACGTAGTGAGACCCCATCTCAACCAAAAGTAGAAAAATTAGCTGAGCATGGTGTGGGCCTGTAGTCCCAGCTACTCGAGGTTGAGGCAGGAGGATCTCGAGCCTGGGAATTCGAGGCCACAGTAAGCTACGCTTGTGCCACTGCACTCTAGCCTGGGTGACAGAGAAAGACCCTGTCTGTTAATAATAATAATAATAAATAAATAAAAGATTGCTTAAGTGATTCCAGCTTCCGTTTGGAGATGGCAAAGCATCTGACTTCACACTCCCACCCTCAGCTCCGGGACACATCTCTTATGCGTCATTCTTTCAGTCATCATCAGACATATCCAGAGGTGTGACAGGTACTGGATCTAAAACTAGGCATGAGGCACGGTTCTGCCTTTTAGGAAGGAAAGGGAGGATCAACTAGGGCCAGGTGTTTTTTACACGAATATAACTCGTGTGTGTGAGTGTATGTGTGTGTGTGGTTTTATGCATGTGCATGTATGTGCACACGTGTATATGTGTGGGGTGTGTGTATGTGTATGGTGTGTAGTGTATGTGTGTGTGGTGTAGGGTGTGTGGCGTGAGGGGTGTGTGGTGTGAGGGGTGTGTGTGTGTGTGGTGTGAGGGGTATGTGTATGGTGTGAGGGGTATGGTGTGTGGTGTGAGGGGTGTGTGTGATGTGTTTGTGTGGTGTGTTTGTACGTGTGGTGTGGGGTGTATGTGGTGTGTGTGTGTGGTGTGGGATGTGTGTGGGGTGTGGTGTGTGTGGTGTGAGGGTGTGTGTGTGGTGTGGTGTATGTGTGGTGTGAGGGGTGTGTGGTGTGTGGGGTGTGTGGAGTGTTTATGTGTGTGGGGTGTGTGTGTGTTGTATGTGTGGTGCATGTGTGGGGGTGCGTGGGTGGTGTGTGGGTGTGTGTAGGTGTGTGTGGCTTGTGTGTGTGGTGTGTGGGGGTGTGTGGGGTGTGTGTGGTGTGAGGGGTGTGTGGGTGTGTGTGCTGTGTGTATGTGTGTGGTGTGTGTGGGGGTGTGGTGTGAGGGGTGTGTGTGTGGTGGGTGTGTGGAGTGTATGTGTGTGTGGTGACGGGTGTGTGGTGTGGTGTGTGGGGTGTGTGTGATTGTGTGTGGGGTGTGTGTGGTGTGAGTGTGGGGTGTGTGTGGTGTGTGAGTGGGGGTGTGTGTGGTATGTGGGGGATGTGTGTGGTGTGTGTGTGTAGGGTGTATGTGTGTGGTGTGTGTGAGTGTGGGGATGTGTGGGGTGTGTGTGGTGTATATGTGTGTGGGGTGTGTGTGGGGCGTGTGTGGGGGTGTGTGGTGTGTGTGGGGTGTGTGGGGTGTGTGGTGTGTGTGTGTGGTGTATGTGTGGGGTGTGTGGAGTGTGTGCAGGTGTGTTTGGTGTGGGGGGTGTGGGGGTGTGTGGGGGTGTGTGGGGTGTGTGTGGTGTGTGTGGGGTGTG
>NW_016813570.1:596530-626973 GCF_001698545.2 Rhinopithecus bieti | reverse complement strand
TGTGTGTGGGGTGTGTATGTGTGTGTGGTGTGTGTGTGGGTTTTGTGTGGTGTACGTGTGGTGCATGTGTGTGGTGTGTGTGGGGTTGTGTATGTGGGGTGTGTGTGTGGTGTGTGTGGGGTGTATGTGTGGTGTATGTGTGTGGGGTGTGTGTGTGTGGGGTGTGTGGTATATGTGTGTGTGGGTGTGTGTGGTGGGTGGGGTGTGTGAGGAGTGTGTGGTGTGTGGGAGGTGTGTGTGTGGTATGTGTATGTGTCGGGGGTGTGTGTGGTGTGTGTGTGTGTGGTGTGAGGGGTGTGTGGTGTGTGTGTGGGGCCGTGTGTTTGTGATGTATGTGAGTTTGTGTGTGGTGTGTGTGGTGTGTGTATGTGTGTGTGGTGTATGTGTGTGTGTGGGGGGGTGTGGTGTGAGGGGTGTGGGGTGTGTGTGGTGTATGTGTGTGCGTTGTATGTGTGGTGTGAGTGTGGGTGGGGTTGTGTGGTTTATGTGTGTGTGGGGTGTGTGTGTGGTGTGTGTATGTGTGTGTGGGGGGGTGTATGGCATGTTATGTCAGTGTGTGTATGGGATGTGTGGTGTGTGTATGTGTGTGGTGTGTGGTATGTGTGTGGGTGGGGTGTGTGGTGTGTGTGGGGTGTGTGTGTGGTGTGTGTATGTGAGTGTGATGTGTGGTGTGTGTGGTGTGTGTATAAGTGTGTGTGAGGTGTGTGTGGTGTATGTGTGTGTGGAGTGTGTGTGGTGTGTATGTGAGTGCGTGGGGGTCTGTGTGTGTGGGGGTGTGTGTGGTGTGTGTGATGTATGTGTGTGGGGTGTGTGTGTGTGGGATGTGTGTGAGTGTGTGCGGTGTGTGTGTGGGGTGTGTGTGTATGTGAGTGCGTGGGGGTGTGTGTGGTGTGTGTGTGGGTGTGTGTGTGTGGTGTATGTGTGTGGGGTGTGTGTGTGTGTGTGTGGTGTGTGTGGTGTGTGTGTGGGGGGTGTGTGTGTGGGGGTGGTGGTGTGTGCAAGGTGATTGATGAAATGCACTCTGTGCTCTGACCTGACTCAGATGCACAAAAAATACATGTTTCTTTTTTTCTTTTCTTTTTTTTGTTTTTCTTTTTTTTCTTTTTGAGATGGAGTCTCGTTCTGTCGCCCAGGCTGGAGTGCAGTGGCACGATCTCGGCCCACTCCAACCTCCGCCTCCCAGGTTCAAATGATTCTCCTGCCTCAGCCTCCTGAGTTGCTGGCTAAGTAGAACTCATTCTCTCCAGATTTAAGACAGCGTCTCTGGATAAAATACTCAGTTGAAGTTCAAACTTCAGACAGGCTTTGTGCAAATTTCAAAAGGTGCCTCATCCTCTAGGCAGCCGGGGCTGCTCTGCACCAGGTGAGGGTCAAGATTTCAGGTGCCCTCGCCCTTCTTAGCCAGGCCGCCTTGAACAGTGAACAACCTGCGTAGCTGTCCATGGTGGCTTAGTCAAGCTCTCCAAGGAAACTGTCTCATCTCAATAGGTCTGTCTTCCCCCACATCCCTTCTCCTTTTTCCAAGATGGCTTCAAAGGAGGCAGCTTATGTGTCTGTGGGGTTGGGGGAGGGATCTCCAGCCCTTGTTTTGGACTTTAGTCCTCAGATCCGAAGGCCACTCTCAGATGGGCCTGGCTTCCCCAGGACTGAATATTCAATGTGGCCCTCATCCTGCATCTGAGGCCAAGCATGTCTGTAGGCCACACCCCTAGCCTCTGTGACACCTGGTCTTTGCAGCTTTTATCAGGACACAGTAGGGTGAAATATGAATGAAATTTGTCATTGATGCCCGAAGCCCCCACCTTCCCCATCAGCAGGGTAGAAAGTTAGAGTGCGTGGCCTTCGGCCTTGAGGCTGCGGGTGCCATGGAAGGCAAGGCCTGCAAAGACATCCTGGGTTTAGGGAGTGCAGTCTGGGCTGGGTGGGCCGAGGGACCAGGCTGTGGCTGTAGCCACCTGCTGTGCTCACCCCTTGCCTGTGTGCCCTGTTGCTTGGGGCAGGCCTGGGTGTCCCAGGGCTCCCAGCCTCAGCTTTCTGGAACCAGACTTTATCCCCCTGCCAGGTGACCTTGCCCCTGCTGCCCTGGCCTGGGCAAATCTCAGTGCCTCCCTCCCATCCTCTCACTGGGGGGCTGCAGGGCTTTTCTTTCCACCCTCAACCACCCACTGGGGGCCCAGCTCCCACTGCCCTTCCAGGTAACTCTGGGGAGGCTATGGCATTTAAAAAGAGAGTAGCGGCCAGGTGCACTGGCTCACACCTGTAATCCCAGCACTTAGGGAGGCTGAGGCAGAAGGATCACTTGAGGCCAGGAGTTCATGACCAGCCTGGGCAACATAGTGAGACCCCCATCTCTCAAAAAAACAAAAACAAAAACAAACAACAACAACAAAAAAAACCTGACGTCAGACACATCTGCACTGAGATCTTGGACTCATGACTTATGACCTCGGGACACGGTCATTGACCATCTCTGAATCTCAGTTTCCTCATCTGTAAAATGGGAGTCATCTTGGAAATAGGCCAGAAAGAGCCAGCCTATTTCATTATTTGAATATCTATGTGGATTATTTTGATATGAATTTTAAGTGATAATTGAAAAGAGCAGTACAAAGCTGTACTCCCCAGCCCCCTGGTGCGGCCCAGCTGCCTAGCCTGCCCTGTTTGGAAGGGGACTCCGCCCTTCCCTGCAGCAGCCCATGCTGGGGCTTCCACGCCTCTCCTCCAGACTCAGGCAGCCTAAGTGCCTGCCGGCCCCTCCGGCCCACAAAGGGAACAGCAGACGGGCAGTGCCTCAGAGGCTATGTGCCAATGCGGCCGGCCGGCTGTGGGTCGCACACAACAGATTTGCCCATCTTCCATGGCAGCTCTCGTGGTGGAGACTGTTTTGTGGGATCAATGACCCTCCTTGAATGTGAAAACAGGACCATCCGCCGGCTCCTCTGAGCTCCTCCAAAGCCTTCTGCTGTTGCAGAAATGTCTTTTGCTCTTCCATCTGGACCAGGCTGCGTTTCTGTTCCTCCCAGCTGTCCTCCCTTTGTCTTCTTTCTGTTTCAAGAAAATCCCTTCTGTAAGCTCTGGGAGGAGGCAGTGAGGGTGGGGGCCCTGGGTTGGGATGCCGGCACCGTGCCCTGCTCCCTAAGTGACCCGGTGCCAGTCACCTCAGTGTCCTTATCAAAATCATGGTAAATATTTTGATATTTTTGTCAAAATAATAGGTATAAAGAATCTTTTTATTGTTTTGTTTTGTTTTTAGAGTCTGACTTTGTTGCCCAGGCTGGAGTGCAGTGGCACAATCGTAGCTCACTGCAGTCCTGACCTCCTGGGCTCAGGCAGTCCTCCTCTCTTAGCCCCTCCAAGTAACTGGGGCTACACATGTGTACCATCACGCCTGGCTAATTTTTTGTAGAGATGTGGTCTTGCTGTGTTGCCCAGGCTGGTCTCAAACTCCTGGCCTCAAGCGATCCTTCTGCCTCAGTCTCCCAAAGTGCTGGGATTACAGGCGTGAGCCACCTTGTCTGGCCATAAATAACCTTCTAAAGGAAAAACCAAACTTTTTTCTCTCTACTCTCACACTCAACACAGAATGTGTCTAAAATGTGTGGGGATTTCTCCTTATCAGCAAGCAGTTCTCCAGTGGACACGCTGGGCATCCTCTAGTTCAATTCAATTCTGACACTGTCTACCCGAAGTTAGCATCAGATCCCACAGAATGAGGGCGCAGTCCCACGAGACTGCCCCACACTTCCGATACCAATCGCAACCCCAGGTTGTTTTACCTGCGCTTCTGACCAATGGACTGTAAATCAACGGGTTCCCACAACCCCCTCCTCAAATTTCATAGATCTAGAGCAGCTCACAGAACTCAGGGAGACACTTTTGCCATTTGTTTTAAGGGATACGACAAAGGCTGCAGGTGAACAGCCAGGCGGAAGGGGTGCGCAGGGCTGGGCACGCCGGTGGGGTGTGGGGCTTCCCTGCGCTCCCCGGGGATGTCATCCTCTGGGAACCTCCACGTGTTCAGCAACCAGGAAGCCCTTCTAAACCCTGTCCTTTTGGGTTTTTTGTGGCGACTTCATTACATAGGCATGATTGGTGACATCACTGGACATGGGTCATCAACCTCACCTTCAGCCCCCCCTCGCCTCCCCAGAGGTCCAACCCTCTGATTACGTGGTTGGTTCTCCTGGCAACCAGCCCCCCATCCTGAGGCCCATACAAAGTCCGAGTCCCCTTGTTATAACAAAAGACGCTCCTATCGCCGAGGCATTCCAAGGGATTAAGGAATTCTGGGTCAAAAACCAGGGTCAAAGACTGAATATTAGGCTGGGTGCTGTGGCTCACGCCTGTAATCCCAGCTACTTGGGAGGCCAAGGTAGGAGGATCGCTTGAACCCAGGAGTTTCAGACTAGCCTGGGCAACTTAGTGAAACCCTGTCTTTACTGAAAATAAAACAAATTTAGCCAGGCATGGTTGTGCATGTGCCTGTAGTCCCAGCTACTTGAGAGGCTGAGGTGGGAGGATCACTTGAGCCCAGGAGTTTGAGGCTGCAGTGAACCATGTTCATACCATTGCATCCCAGCCTGAGCAACAGAGCAAGATGCTGTCGCAAACCCAACAAACAACAAACCCCTAAATACTAGAACAAAAGAGTCCCCTTAACCCCCTGTCTACAAGGGTTTTTACTTAAGAACCCATGGCAGAGACTATATATTTCTTATTTTATGTCACAATATGAAAGATATCTTACAATATACCATACATCATTTTTCTAAAGGAAGTTAATCATAACAGTTTCAAGTTAGGGTTCTTTTTTCTAGAGATAGAGTCTCACACTGTTGCTCAGGCTGGAGTGCAGTGGCGAGAGTATAGCTCACTGCAGCCTCAGCCTCCTAAGCTCAGGTGATCCTTCTGCTTCAGCCTCCTGAGCAGCTGGGACTATAGGTGTGCACCACCAGGCCCGGCTAATTTCCTTTTTGAAGAGATGGGGTCTCGCTATGTTGCCCGGGCTGCTCTGGAACTCCTGGCCTCAAGTGATCCGTCTGCCTTGGTTTCCCAAAGTGTTGGGATTACAGGCATGAGCTACCACGCCTGGTCCCTCAAGTTAGAACTATTGAAGGAATTAAATGAGATTGTCCACTTGAATCATGGGCACATTAAAAAAAACAAATAATAAAAAACAAAACCCTACTAAGAATCAGTCCTTATTATATGATTACTCACCTGGAATCCTAGCCCTTTAACCTAGGGCACCCATAACTCTTCTCCCTCTTGCTCACCCGCCTCCTGCCACCCGGGTCTCCTTGCTGCTCCTCACATGGGAACACACTCTTCCACCTGGGGTCTGTGCACCTGCTGCCACCTCCCCCAATATCCCATGTCTCCCTCATTCCCCTGCAGGGCTCACACCCACCTTGGGTGTCCACAAAATAAAATGCACACAGCAACCCCCCTTTCCCTTCTCCATTCTCCTGGCGCAACTCTGGTTTTCTTCACGGTGCATATCAACACTGGACTTCCTATTTAGTTTTTTGAGTGGAGGGTTATCATTAGTATCCCTTCAAAATATTGGAAATGACCAGGCTCGGTGGCTCACGCTTGGAATCTCAGCACTTAGGGAGGCAGAGGTGGGCAGACCACTTGAGGTCAGGAGTTTGAGACCAGCCTGGCCAGCATGGTGAAATTCCATCTCTACTAAAAATACAGAAAATTAGCTGGGCATGGTGGCTTGTGCCTGTAGTCCCAGCTACTCAGGAGGCTGAGGCAGGAGAATTGCTTGAGCCTGGGAGGTGGAGGTTGCAGTGGGCCGAGGTTGCACCACTGCACTCCAGCTTCGGCAACAGAGCGAGACTCTATCACAAACAAACGAACGAACCAACCAACAAAAGAATGGAAGGTTATACAGCCTGGGCAACATAGCCAGATTCCATCTGTATGAAAAAACACAAAAATTAGGTGGGCATGGTAGTGTACCTCCCAGCTACTTGGAAGGCTGAGGTGGGAGGATTGCTTGATCCCAGGAGTTCGAGACCAGCCTGGCAACGTGGCAAGATCACATCTCTACAAAAAGTTTAAAAATTAGGCTGGGTGTGGTGACTCATGCCTGTAATCCTAGCACTTTGGGAGGCCGAGGTGGGTGGATCACCTGAGGTCAGGAGTTCGAGACCAGCCTGCCCAACATGGCAAAACCCTGTCTCTACTAAAAAAAAAAAAAAAAGAAAAAAAAAAGTACAAAAAATTAGCTGGGTGTGGTGGCGGGTGCCTGTAATCCCAGCTACTTGGGAGGCTGAGGCAGAAGAATCGCTTGAATCTGGGAGGCAGAGGTTGCAATGAGCCAAGATCACGCCACTGCACTCCAGCCTGGGAGACGAGTGAATCTCCGTCTTAAATAAATAAAGATGTGGTGGCACGTGCCTATAGTCCCAGCTCCTCGGGAGGCTGAGGTGTAAGGATCGTTTGAACCCAGGAGTTTGAGGCTGCAGAGAGCTAGGATTACACTGCTGCACTCCAGCCTGGGTGCCAGAGCAAGATCCTATCTCAAAAATAATAATAAATAAATAAAAGATTACAAAAGAAGTTTCTAGAAGGCAAGAAACCACTTACAGGGTGCCCTGCCCAAAAAGATACATCCACATCCCAGAACCTGTGGATGTGACCTTATTTTGAAAAAGTGTCCTATCCATTGGGCCCTAAATCCTGTGACAAGTGTCCTAAGGGACACACAGAGGAGAGGCACCTCGAGGAGGAGGCGAGGCAGGGACTGGGGGATGCGGCCAGGAGGGATGCCTGTGGTCCCCAGAGCTGGGAGAAGCAGGGACTGATTCTTGCCTGGAGCCTCTGGAGGGAGGTGGCCCTGGCAGCCCCTTGGTTTCTGACTTCAGGCCTTCAGAACGGCGAGCAGATGAACTCTGTTGTTCTAAGTCACTGCGTTTACAGTAATCTGTTTCGGCAGCCCTAGGAAACTAACCCACCCCTGTGTGGCCAATACCCAGGCAGGGACTGGAATGTAGCAGAGCCGGCAGCAGCGAACATTCTCTGGAAAGAGCCAGATAGAAAATATTTGAGGCTTTGCAGGCTATTGTCTCCGTCTCGAATGCTCAACTCTGCCACCGGAGCATGAACTGCAGCCACGGAGAACACTAACAAATGGGTGTGGCTGTGTTCTGATAAAACTTTATTTATGGACACCAAAATTTCAATTTCAGGTCATTTTCATGTGTCACTACATATGATTCTTTTTATTTATTTATTTATTTGAGACAGAGTTTTGCTCTGTCCCCCAGGCTAAAGTGCAGTGGGGTGATCTCTGCTCACTGCAACCTCTTCCTCCTGGGTTCAAGGGATTCTCCTGCCTCGGCCTCCCAAGTAGCTGAGACTACAGGGTGGGGCACCATCATGCCTGGCTAATTTTGGTATTTTTTTTTGTAGAGATGGAGTTTCACCATGTTGGCCAGGCTGGTCTCGAACTGCTGACCTCAAGTGATCCGCCACCTTGGCCTTCCAAAGTACTGGGATTACAGGTGTGAGCCATCTCACCTGGCCAATATGATTCTTATTTTGACTTTTTTCAACCATTTAAAAATGTAAAAGCCTTTCTTAGCATGTAGGTCAGACAAAGGCAGGTGGTGGTGGAGTATGGCCCGGGGGCTGTAGTTTACTGCCTGGTCTAGCAGATGCTCCGTATTTGTTGAAGGATTGAAGGAACATTAGAGGTGACAGCTGGATGCTCCGGTCAAGTAGCCCAGAGACTGTGATGAAGCCACTCGCAACAAAAATCCCTGAGAATTCAGGTAGGGTTGGTATAAACTGCTGAAGGCAACTGTCTCACCCCAAGATCTTCAGCCACAGAGGGCAGGGCCGAGAGGTCACCCAGGTGCCTGGCTGGGGAGGTTGCTCCCAGGCCTTCGGTGCTGGTCAGCGCCATGGTGCTGAAGTGACAGAGGAGACACAGGAAGACACCAGCCACTCCCTGACCACACTGCATGTGTTCAGCTGTAGGCTCAGTGAGGATGGGTCCTGGGATTGGGATCTGGGTGGAGATCTGGAGCACATTGGAGCCGAAACCCTAACCCAGCGCTGGAAAACTCCAGTGACTTGTAGGATTAGGCCAGGAACGCAGATAAGCAAAGGAGGTCTGATGTAAGACAACAGGGCAGGATGGGGGCTCTGGCAAAGAGGGGAGACTACCTCCTATTTAAAGCAGTTACTCAGTCTTGGCACCATGGCCCATGATGGTAACCCCAGCATTTTGGGAGGCTGAAGTGGGAGGATCATTAAGCCAGGAGTTGAAACCAGCTTGGGTGATGTAGTGAGACTCCACTTCTTAAAAAAAAAAATTATTATTTTTTAATTAACTGGGCACAATAGCAAGTATCTGCCATTCCAGCTACTTGGGAGGCTGAGGCAGGAGGATTGCTAGAGCCCAGGAGGTTGAGGCTGCAGTGAGCCGTGATCGCGCCACTGGACTCCAGCCTTGGTGAAAGAGCAGGATGCTGTCTCAAAAAAAAAAAAAAAAAAAAAAAAGGGCAATTATTTAGTTTCAACCAATCCTGCCAGGTGGGAATGCAGGCCCCATGGTCAGCAGATTTCTAGATTGTTCTTGAGAAGCTGCAGAATTCAATTGTTTGTGTGAAATCTCCTGATTTAAATCTTGGCTCAAATAATAATAATACAGAGTCACGCCAGGAGTTTTCTGCATGTTGAGTGGATATTGGAATGCCTTCTTCCAGAGAGCTCCGAGAGGCTAGGTTACCTTACTAACAGCACACAGCTCAGAGATGCCAAACCGGGTGTGGTGACCTCACAGCTGCCTTCCAGGTGGTGGCTCTTTGTGACCTCATTCACTGAGTGAAGGGGGAGAGGCTCACAGGGCCTCTCTTCAGCCAGATTTGGGCCCCAGACAAGATTTAGAAGCTGCTACTATCAGCCAGTCTTGGGGGCTCATGCCTGTAATCCCCGCACTTTGGGAGGCTGAGGTGGAAGGATCACTTGAGCCCAGGAGTTTGAGACCAGCCAGGGAAACACAGCGGGACCTTGTCTCTACAAAACAAAAAAAATAGCACGCCTGTAGTCCCAGCTACTTGGGAGACTGAAGCTCGGGAGGATCACTCGATCCCGGGAGGTTGAGGCTGCAGCAAGCCATGATTACACCACTGTACTCCAGCCTGGGCTGGGCTTTGTAAGAGTGAGACCCTGTCTTTATAACAAAACAAAACTACTACTCACTAGCTTTTTTGAAAACCGTGGTGTTCAGAAAATGGATATGGTGACCATATTATAATTCATGTGGCTTAGTATTTAAACACACACATACTAAAGAAGATTTTTTTTTTTTGAAATGGAGCCTTACTCTGTCTCCCAGGCTGGAGTGCAATGGCGTGATCTTGGCTCATTGCAACCTCCTACTCCTGGGTTCAAGTGATTCTTGAGCCTCAGCCTCTCGAGTAGCTAGGATTACAGGCGCGTGCCACCACACTTGGCTAACTTTTGTATTTTTAGTAGAGACAAGGTTTCGCCATGTTGGCCAGGCTGATCTCAAACGCCTAACCTCAAGTGATCCACCCACCTCAGCCTCCCAAAGTGCTGGGATTATAGGTGTGAGCCACCGCGCCCAGCCTGAAGAAGATATTAACACTACAACTTGCTCCTTTCTTTGATAACAGTGACAATAGTATGATTGTTAACGATTATGATTGTGATTTGATCACTACTATGTAGCAGCAGGACGAGCCGCAGACAAAACTCCTCAGACACCGGATTAAAGAAGGAAGAGGTTTTTTTATTCGGCCGGGAGCGTTGGCAGACTCGCGTCTTAAGAGTCGAGCTCCCCGAAGAAGAAATACTTGGCCTTTTTAAAGGCTTACAACTTTAAGGGATCCATGTAAAAGGGTCCTGATAAATCAAGCAAGCGTGGGAAACGTGACTGGGGGCTACATGCATCAGCTAACAGAACAAAAAGTTTTACAATGTTTTTTTTCATAGAGTGTCTGGAATTTACAGATAACACAAGTAGTTTAGGCCAGGGGTTGATGTTATTATTATTACTTTGTTTAACTCCTAGGGCTGGGTGGTGGTGCCAACGTTGTCTGGCTATTTATCTTACTTTTGTTTCTCTCTTTTCTCCCGTCTTGTGAACTAGGCAAGGTAGGGGGAGGAGGGCAGCAGGAGCAGTAGTGTCTCCTTCCTTACTATACATGTCAGGACTCCCTTCTATATCCAACACCCCACGCCCTGCACCCAGGAAATAAATTGGTTTTAACCATCTGGCTGCTAGACCATGTCTCTCCCACTCCACCACTACTCCACCCCTGTGACCCAACCATTTGGTCCAGCCCTGCCCAGCCCAGCCATGCCGTCTGGTAGACCTTGCTGGCTACCAGCACAAAGGGCTGGTGTTCCCTGTCATCTTCAATCACAGGGGTGCTAGGAAGGCCATATTCAGGTTCTTGGAGGGACAAAGCCATGCGGGACCCTCCTTGGTCAATGGAGAAGTGGGTGGGTGCATACACCCATGCCTGATGGAAGCGGCTGTCACTCGTGTTTGTGAAGCAGGTGGCTTTTTTTGTGAATAAACCTTGGGAAATGATGTTGCTGCCATGCCTGCATCTTTTTTTTCTTTTCTTTTTTTTTTTTTTGAGCCAGAGTCTCACTCTGTCGCCCAGGCTGGAGTGCAGTGGCGCCATCTCAACTCACTACAACCTCTGCCTCCTGGATTCAAGCAATTCCCCTGCCTCAGCCTCCCGAGTAGCTGGGATTACAGGCGCCTGCCACCATGCCCGGCTAATTTTTGTGTTTTTAGTAGAGACAGGGTTTTGCCTTGTTGGCCAGGCTGGTCTCCAACTCCTGACCTCGAGTGATCCGCCCACCTCAGCCTCCCAAAGTGCTGGGATTACAGGTCTGAGCCACCGCGCCCAGCCCATGCCTGCATTCTTAAGGGCCTTGGAAAGCACTCTGCATGCACGCAGTGGCCCAGCCAGTCCCTTCTGCAAATCCCTCTGTCTGCCCCTCTCATTTCACAATTCCATCAGGATCGGCGGCCGTGCTGGTGAAGGATTTGCTCTTAATGAGCCTCCCCAGAATTGCCTTGTTTTCTTGGCATTGACAAACTATATCCCTTAATAAAAGTTTAATGACTCAATTTAGCATGGGAGGTACGTAATCCCAGCCCCTCCTGCCCTGAAATCAAAGATTGCCTCTGAGTATTGGTCCCAGGGGCACTCCTGGGTTTGACAAAAGCACTGTCTTTGGGGGCATCACCGGCTGAGATTTTCCAGGGGGTCTGTGGGTGGAAGGTACCCCCTTCAGGGAGACCTCCCGCTGCTGCCTCCTCCTGCCCTCTTGTGGTGGTCACTGGTCATTCTGGCTGTTCAGCTCTGCCCTGGTCACCCATGGTAGCAGGTTGTTTGCAGAGTCAACCACAGCTCTCCCTCCCATCCCACCAGCCCTTTGCAAATGCTTGTCTCATCAAGAGGTGGGATCTATTTTCTCCTCTCCTAAATCTGGCCTAGTTGGCTCTGCCCAGTAGAATGTGGCAGAAGTGATTCCATGTGAGTGCCCATGAGGGAGCTGGGGAGGCCTTGCAGCTTCCACTTTTGCCTCCTTATTTTTATTGATTGATTGACTGATTGAGACAGAGTCTCGCTCTGTTGCCTAGGCTGAGTGCAGCGGTGCGATCACGGCTCACTGCAGCCTCCATTTCCCAGGCTCAAGCGATCCTCCCACCTCAGCCTTTCAAGTAGCTGGGACTACAGGCGCCTGCCACTATGCCTGGCTAATTTTTGTTGTTGTTGTTGTTACTGTTGTTGAGACAGGGTCTCTTTATGTTGCCCAGGCTGGTCCTGACCTCCCAGGCTCAAGCGATTCTCCCACCTCAGCCTCCCAAAATGCTGAGATTATAGGCATGAGCCACTGCACCGGGCTCCATTTTTGCCTCCTTAGACTCCAGCTCTGCTGTGCAAAAAGGAAGCCCTTAGGCCGTGCGCGAGGGCTCATGCCTATAATCCCAGCACCTTGGGAGGCCGAGGTGGGTGGATCACCTGAGATCAGGAGTTCAAGAGCAGCCTGGCCAACATGGTGAAACCCCGTCTCTACTAAAAATACAAAAATTAACCGGGCATGATGGTGGGTGCCTGTAATCCCAGCTACTCTGGAGGCTGAGACAGAATTGCTTGAACCTGGAAGGTGGAGGTTGCAGTGAACCGAGGACACGCCACTGCATTCCAGCCTAGGCAACAGAGTGAGACTCCATCTCAGAAACAAAAACAAAACAAACAAACAAAAATCAAACAAGAAGCCCTGCCCAGCTTACTGGAGGGCAAAGGCTCCTGTGGAGAGAACTGAGGCACCCTGACCAGCAACTGGTACCAGCTGCCAGATCCGCAGGTGAGGTCATCATTGTCACCCCACGGTCCCAGCCGAGCATGGGGAGATTGCAGCACATGAATGACCCCAGGAGAGAGGAGCAGGACTGCTCACATTCCAGCCCACAGGAGAAGCAGGAGGAATCGTAATGGTCGCTTTAAGCTCCTAAGTTTTGGAAGCTTGTTATGTAGCAGTGGACAATTGTTATAGCCATCTCTTTTGCATTCTTAGCTGTGACATTTGGGTGGGAATGACCCCTCACACAGCTCCAGGTGTGGGTCCTGACTGGTGTAAAGAAATGGATGTCACTGCCATGTGGCCAGAGCACCTCATTCTCCCTGCCTACAGTGAGACGCCAGAAACTATTTGCTTCTCCACCATCTGAGAAAGAGATGAGGCGTTGAGGATGTGAGGTCAGGAATCCAGGCAGCTGTTTTGTGCCACATGGGACCTCCACGTGGAGCCAGAGGACAAAGGGCTGAAGTTAACACTGAAGAAAGTAAACCAGGAGGCCAGAGAGGACCCAGGTCTTTGACAGCTTTGAGATGCTAGATTCAGCCATATCTCCAGCAAGATCTCTCCCTGAGCTTTTCAGTTTCATAAACCAGTGAGTGCCCTTTAGGTGGCTTCAGCCAGCCCTGAATGACACATCTCCCTCTGAGGTGTGGCACGAGCATATGCAGGAATGTATTTATAGATTTTCATTTTCTTTGTGTTCTTTTGAGACAGGGTCTTGCTCTGTCATCTAGGCTGGAGTGCAGTGATGCCATCAGAGCTCACTGCAGCCTCCACCCCCAGGCTTAAGTGATCCTCCTACCTTAGCCTCCCAAGCAGCTAGGACTACAATCATGTGCCACCATGTCTGGCTATTTTTATTTTTGTAGAGACGGGGTTTTGCCACATTACCCAGGCTGACCTCGAACTCCTGGGCTCAAGTGATCCTCCCATCTCAGCCTCCTGAGTAGCTGGGACTACAGGCTCGTGCCACCACACCCGGCTGTGATGCTATTTACTGAAGAAGATCCCAAGCCCACAGTGTAGCCAGGTGTTTTTGTGTTCCAGCTCTTTCTTCCCCCTTACCCATGACATAGTGTGTATTTTGTTAAAGTGTCTTTAACACAATGGACACTTTTGCCCACTTCTGCTCCTTTTGTTTTGTCTTTTTTTTTTTTTTTTTTTTTTTTTTTTAAGAGATAGTATCTTGCTATGTTGCCCAGGCTGGTCTTGAACTCTTGGGCTCAAGCGATCTTCCTGCCTCGGCCTCCCACAGTGCTGGGATTACAGGGAGGAGCCACTGCACCTGGCCCATTTCAGCTCCTCATTCCTTTTCAGCTCTCTTGATCTCATACACTTTGTTTTCAGAGACGCTTTGGGGGTTGTAATGGGAGATGTCTCCAGCTCACTTCTTCCTGTCTTGCTGGCATCCTGGCCTGGCTGAGCTGGATGCCTGGGTCCACCCGTAATCTTACTCCCACCTGCTTCTTACTCCCATGAGGACAGTGCCATGTCCAGGTGGGCAGGGAGAGGGCTCGTGAGAGAAATAACTGGAACACAGATGCCCACTGTATCCGTTAGCTTTTGCTACAAAAATGCTTCCTAACAAATGACCCCACATGTCACCCTAAAGCAACACTCATTTCTTCTCATAGTGGGTTGATTGGTTGACTGACCTGGCTGGACTTGGCAGGGAAGCTCTGCTGGTCTTGGCTGGGCTCAGCCATGTGACTAGGGGTCAGGTGGGAAGGAATTCTTCAAGGTCATCCTTGTCCTGGGGCTAGTGGGACGGCTGAGGTGTGTTCTTATGGCCCAGCAGCCTCATATGATTGGCAAAGCAAGTCACATGGCAATGGCTGGAATGCAGAGGCAGGGACCCAGACCCTGCTAACCGTGGAAGAGCTCTTGCAAAATCTCTCGGCAAAGGGCAGCCAGACACAGGAAGGGACACAGACCTGCGGCCAGCGACATGACTGGGCGTAACCATGCATCTCAGTGGTGGTGCCCAGTCTCTCTCCCAACCACCCTGGGAGCATCGGAGCTGGAACAAACAGCTGAGGTTTAAAGGCCACAAAGTCAGTGGGGTAAGTGGTCCCAGTTACTTGGGAGGCCGAGGTAGGAGGATCAATTGAGCATAGGAGGTGGAGGCTGCAGTGATCTATAATCGTGTCACTGCACTCCAGCCTGGGTAACAGAGAAAGACCCTATCTAAAAAAAACCAAAGCTACAAAACCCCACTGACTTCTTCAAAGCCTCCAGGAAGACAGGCTCCTCCTCCTCCCAGGGCTGAGGTCTCCTCACTGCACAGACACACTCCCAGGTAGACAGGAGAGGCCTCCCTGAGTCACAACCACCCAGTGACCTCACCTCATTGATTTTGACCATTTTAGAGTGAGGTGCAATGAGCTAGTCACACCCAAGACACTCCTGAGCTTGGAGACGTAGTACAATCCCTTTGATTTCCTGCCCAGATCTGTCGTGTCCTGTGCAAGCCCCAGCCAAGCCCCTTCCTAGGTCAGCTCCCTCCAGAGTGTTGCTTAGGAGACGGGTGTTCTTCTGATATCCTTAGCCCATGGGGGATCTCCCCTTGCACTGGGCTGAGTCTCAGCTGGTGGCTGGGCTTGCCTCACTCTTGGGGAGGCAGGAGTGGGCTGCCTTCTCCTCCTCCTCCTCGTCCTATTTCTTTGTCTCCATGCTTCCCTGACTTCACCTCTTTTAACAAAACTCTTCTAATGTAATAGATTTCTTTTGTGGTCAAAAATTTACAGTACAGGCTGGGTGCAGTGACTCATGCCTGGAATCCCAGCACTTCGGGAGACCGAGGTGAGAGGATCACTTGAGGCCAGGAGTTTGAGATCAGCCTGGGCAACATAGTGAGACCCTGTCTTTATAAGAAATACTTAAAAAGTAGCCGAGCGCAGTGGCGTGCACCTGTAGTCCCAACTACTCCAGAGGCTGAGGTGGGAGGATTACTTGAGCCTAGGAATTGGAGGCTGCAGTGAGCTATGATTGCACCACTGCACTTCAGCCTGAGCAACAGAGCAAGACTCTGTCTCAAAAAACTAAACAAAGCTGGGCGTGGTGGCTCACACCTGTAATCCCAGCACTTTGGGAGGCTGAGGCAGGTGGATCAAGAGGTCAGGAGTTCAACACTAGCCTGGCCAACATGGTGAAACCCGACTCTACTAAAAATACAAAAATTAGCCGGGCATGGTGGGGCGTGACTGCAGTCCCAGCCACTTGGGAGGCTGCAGCAGGAGAATTGCTTGAACCCGGGAGGCAGAGGTTGCAGTGAGCCGAGATCGCGCCACTGCACTCCAGCCTGGGTGACAGAGGGAGAGTTCGTCTCAAAACAAAAAACAATAAACAAACAAAAAACCACGAAAACCTCCCAGTACACAGAATGGGTGTGACCGCTCAAGGGGGCTCCTGGGGAGGCCCCTTCTGGAGGTGATCACTGTTCAGTTAAGGCTTTCTGCACTCCTGAGACTGGTGGGACACAACTGGGGTTGACCCCTAGCTCTGCTGCTGACCTTCGGTAGGTTGTTTCTCTTTCAGCCTCAGTTTTCTCATCTGTAAAATGGGGACAGAAGAGCACCTGCCTTACAGGGCAGTTGCAAGGACTAAATGAAGTTAGTTTGTAAGGCACTGAGTACACTATGGTACTTGATGTTGAATACATTGTCTTTCTCTTTGCTTTACTTAGGAGTTTCAATCAATAAAAGAATGTCAGGCAGGTGCGTGCACGTGTGTGTGTTACTGTGTGTGTGTGTGTGTGTAAACATTGATGCTGGTTAACAGATGATCTATGTGGTAAGGACAAGGTACTCCGGAAGATAAGTCTTCATCATAAACCCAGGGAGGATAAGGCTGTGCTCAGTGAAAGCAAGAATTCACCCTTTTCCACTGAGCTCGGGGCCCCTCACCTCTGTGACAGCCTGGGACTTGGGTATGTCTTTTGTGGCCTGTGCCACAACCACAGTCCTGGACCTGAATTTGCGAGAACTCACAGTGTCTTCTAGGGGTAGGGAAAGCTCTGGTTCCCAAGTTTTAGGGTCCCCATGCGATATGGTGTGGCTGTGTCCCCACTCAAATCTCACCTTGAATTGTAATAACCCCACAGTTCAAGGGCGGGGCCAGGTGGAGATAATTGAGTCATGGAGGCGATTTCCTCATACTGTTCTCATGGTGGTGAATAAGTCTCACAAGATCTGATGGTTTTATAAAGGGCAGTTCCCCTGCACACACCCTTTTGCCTGCTGCCATGTAAGATGTGACTTTGCTCCTCCTTTGCCTTCCACCATGATTGTGAGGCCTCTCCAGGCATGTGGAACTGTGAGTCCATTCAACCTCTTTCTTTTATAATTACCCAGTCTCAGGTATGACTTTATTAGCAGCGTGAGAACAGACTAATACACTCTGCTGTACCCTCTGTCCCATCAGCAGTCTCTCCTTTGACAGTATCATCTGTCACAGTCACAACAAGGTCCTGAAAACGCTTTCCAGTTGACCTCTCCCAGTTCCGCCATGTCTGTGCCTCTGTTTCCTCATCTGTCAAAGAGGACTGGAATCCTACCTGCCTCACAGGGTTGCTTATAGATGTAATGAGTTAATGTGCGTAAATCTGCTTACGACAGTGGCTGACACAGAATCGGGATTTTTTTTTTTTTCCTTTTGAGACAAGGTCTGGCTTTATCGCCCAGTCTAGAGTTCAGTGGCATGATCTCGGCTGGCTGCAACTTCCTCCTCCGGGGCTCCAGCGATTCTCCCACCCCAGCCTCCTGAGTAGCTGGGACCACCACGCACCACCATGCCTGTCTAATTTTTTTTTTTTTTTTTTTTTTTTACTTTTGTGAAGATGGGGTTTCTCCACATTGCCCAGTCTGGTCTTGAGCTCCTAGACCTCAAGTGATCCACCCACTTCGGCCTCCCAAAGTGATGGGATGATAGGTGTGAGTCACTGTGCCTGGTCTAGAATCAGGGCTTTCTATTGTTTATTATTATTATTTATAAATTACTCCTAAAAGTATGACTTTCCTAGAAGACTCTTTGATGACACTTTGTTATGAGATGGGGAGTGACCATGAAGGTGACTCAAAACAGCTGCTGAACCTGAAGATGAGTTTCATGATTTTCTTTTATGGAAAGACAAATGCCCTCATTTGCTGGCATCTTCTGCAGGTGACATGTGACTGTCATCTACTTGTCCCCCTCCAAAGAAAGCACGGGATCTGCCCCTTCAAGGGGAAGGTGATTTTTAAACAATGAATGAGAATGTGAGTGCTTTTGAGAGACACTCACGTTTTGGAAAGAACATATTGAAAGCAGATGTTTGGAAATGTTTCCATTGTTATCAGCTTTTATTGCCAAAAAGCAAAGAAAGTGTGTTTCCTTTTAAAACCTCTCCACGTCTGGGAGAAGAACTGGGAAACAGAAAATTCTAGCCAATTTCAAATCTTTCAAAAGAAAACTTTTAGGAAGTTTTGAATCCATTTATTACAAATCTGCAAGTACAAATTTTCTGAATTCTTTTCAAGACGAAACAAACGAGGGATATCCAGGAAGATGGATGTATAGAGTACTAGTCAATTTCACCAAAAATAGTTCCCTATTTGGTGAGTGGGATTAAAATATGGGTATTGATATTAATATTTAGAAAGCACAGCATGTGGCACTTCTTCCATTTGAATTTACAAATCTTTGTGAGGTATTGTTTGTGGCTCTAATAGCCACTCAAACCAAGTATGGACATCACCATCGACAGAATGAGGTCCTCGTGTCTCCACAGCACGTAGTGTTAACCTAAGCTTTCCAAAAAATAAAAAGGATTAAATTGCATTGCTACCAGGAAAAGAACATTTGGAATGCTCAAATGAAAGCCAAAAGGTTCGTTGTACTGTTAGCAAATAAAATAAAAATATTTCAAAGTAGTGTTTATTTAATCTTCATGTCCTCCGTTAAGAATTCCTAGTTTTTATACAGGTTGAGTACCCCAAATTTGAAAAGCCAAAATCTAGAATGCTCCAAAATCCAAAACATTTTGAGCACTGATATGATGCGTAACAGGAATGCTCATTAGAGCATTTGGAGGCCAAGGTGGGCGGATCACTTGAGGTCAGAAGTTTGACACCAGCCTGGCCAACGTGGTGAAACCCCGTCTCTAGCAAAAATACAAAGATTAGCCAGGCATGGTGGCACTCGCCTGTAATTCCAGCTACTCTGGAGGCTGAGACGGGAGAATCGCTTGAACCCAGGAGTCGGAAGTTGCAGTGAGCTGAGATTGAGCCACTGCGCTCCAGCCTGGGTGAGGGAGCGAGACTCCGTCTCAAAACAACAACAACAACAGCAACAACAACAACAACAACAACAACAACAACAGCAGCAGCAGCAACAGCAACAGCAACAACATATTTCAGATTTCCGGATTTGGGATGCTCAGCTGGTAAGTACAAAGCAGATATTCCAAAATCTGAAAAAGTTAGAAATCGGAAAAAGTCAGAAATCTGATGTATATCTGGTCCCAAGCTCTTTGGATAAGGGATACTTTATGCTTTATGTACAGCTCGTAATATATTAGTGCATCATTGTGTAATTCATAAATGTTCCTGCCCAGTTGGAGATCTCTGCTTTTAATCACTTCATTGAATCCCAAATCCCTCACCTGGGCAGTTTTCGTGCCTTGGTGGTTGGTGGACGGATGGGTGTGGAGAGGACGCTCTTACTGGTTCCACTGATCAAGACTGGCGGCCCCACTGTTGGCCCCTAGGGGGCAGCAGAGGGAAGCAAAACAACAGCTTTGAAACCTACTCTAGGAAAACAGCCCCAGAAGGGCTGGTGCAGGAGACACCTTATAACGTCTCCTTTCTCCCCAATCTTCCTCGTTCTCTCTCCTCAGGAATGGAGGAAAATAAACCATCTGCAGCCCCTGAGGGCTGAGAAAAATCCCACTGAGCGCGGGGAATAAGGAAGGGAGTCAGTGACCCCCAAGACTCATTTTGAGCGGTGGGGCTTTAACCTGAACACTGTATTGATCCGAAGATGACACAGAGCTGGCCCATGACAGGTAGAGGGGACCCCGGGGGGCCCTGGACTCTGGCCACTGTACTGCTACTTCTTGAGCTGTTTCTCCAGCTGAGATCTAGTAAGAATTCCGTAAGGGTCGATTTAATTGTATCCCTTTGGCTAAAGTGCATGGTATACAGTCGGTGCAAAATCAATGTGTGCAGACTGACCTGAGGAGTAACTCTTCCTCATCTCATTTGTTACTGCTCCATCCCACCCAAACCTATCTGTGACCTGTCACGCATTTCCCTTCCGCGGTGGGTGCTGGAGTCAGGGCCAGTTTGCGGGTGCTGTGTCACTGCCTCTGAGAGTATTTCCTGGCAGATGTACTAGAGCTCTTGTGTGGCGGGTTTTGGCTTGATTCTTCGAGAACACAGCTGGGGAACAAGTGTGAGGTTCCTTCTCACGGCTCAGAGCAGGCTTCAGTGCTTGGCATGGACCATGCGTGAGCCTCCTAACACATCCCCACGGCGCCTCACCTCCCATCCAATCGACCGCGGTTCCCCAGAGCCGCCTTCCAGAAACGCAGCGTCGTGTGCCTGCTCCAACTGTCCCTGGATCCTCATCGCTCGCGGAGTGAGATCAAAGCTCCTGGGCCGGTCTTGAAGGCTCTGGGATAGGAGTCCCCCACAACCCGTCAGCCCTCCAAGAGACCTCTGTCTGCATGCCCCAGGCTTCTGTCACATAGGCTTGGTGCAACTGATGGAGCCTCTCTGAGCAGCGTCAGTTTCCTCATCTATAAAATGGACACAACTAACCCCTTGAGGATTGAGAATGACGAGAGATGGGCCACCACGTATGGAAGTGCGTTCCTGTGCTGATAACACTCCACACATATTGGTGTTCTTTTCCCGCCCGCATTTCACAGATGAGAAAACTGAGGGTCTGAGCGACAGATTGGGAACAGATTCAAAACCACACAGCCCAGATGCAGCAGAGCCAGGATTAACATTCAGACCTTCCCAGTTATTTCTAAAAATTAATTACTTTTTAATTTTATAACTGACACATAATAATTGCTACATATTTCTCGGGTGCAGTGTAATGTTTCAATGTACATGCATATATTATATAACATCTACGCATTTGGGGAATTTATCACCTGCTTCCCTGTTTATTATTACCATTAAAGACAAGGTCTCGCCTTGTCTTCCAAGCCGGAGTGCAGTGGCTCAATCATAGCTCACTGCAGCCTCCACCTCCAAGGCTCAAGCAGGCCTTCCACCTCAGCCTCCCGAGTAGTTGGGATGACAAGCACGTGCCACCACACCCGACTAACTTTTTTTGTATATTTTGTAGAGACAGAGGTCTCGGTGTGTTGCTCAGGCTGGTCTCGAACTCCTGGGCTCAAGCCAGCCACCTGTCTCGGTCGCCCAAATTGTCAGGATGACAGGCATGAGCCACCATGCCAGGCCCCTTGTTCATTGTTGTCTCCCCTTCTAGAATATAAGCCCCATGAAGGCATAGAACTGGCCTGTCTTGTTCACTGAATGTCCAGCACAGAGCAGGAGGCTGCTAAACACTTCTTGAATAGGCAAGGGCTACAACGATTTCAAAGAAAACATAGGTAGCTCCAGCTGATCACTTTCTAATGAAGCTGGTTCCTTTCACCTATGGAGAATCTACCCCTTGGGATGTCTCTGATTGCACAGAGCGCCAGGGCCTTCCCTCCCCTGGGAATGGTGGCCCTAACCCACGAACAGCCTGGTAAACACTGTGAGGCCGGCTTTCCCCAGAAACCCGGAGTGTCGGGTTAACCAGGGGAGTAAAGTGGGCATTAGGCTTGCATACCTTGGGAGTCAATGTTTAAAAAACTCCCCTGATAATTGGAAATTGGCTAATCTCTTGCTATAATTAGGAGAGCCTGGAGGCTGGGGATGTTCTGTTTTCCCAAGCTCTTTTTTGAAGGTGTAGAAACCAGGAAGTGACTTAGGAAGCCCAGAAGCTAACAAATGACTTTGTAGTCACCGACGCCAAGGAAATGTGAAATGCACTCAGGACAGGTCCCTTCAAAGCAGATTCATGTTTCCTGAAAAGTATGAATTTCATTATTAAGAGCAACAGTTTTTCTGGTAAATTTTCTTGAGTGTAAAAAACACGAGCCAGGGGCCCACCACCACACTTGGCTAATTTAAACATTTTTACAGAGATAGGATTTACTTTTTTTGCCAAGGCTGATCTTCAATTCCTGGCCTCAAGCAATCCTCCTGCCTCAGCTTCCCAAAGTCCTGGTGTTATAAGTGGAAGCCACCTTGCCTGGCCTGGGAGGCTAGATTCTTACGCGAATGCTCAAGGTTCTGGAATGTTGGCAACGGATAAAAATTTAACACGCTGTGGAGGCCAACTCCACCCAGGCCAAACAAAATAGGCTTAAGGGCCAGATTTGGTCTGCAGGTGCCATGTGGGGTGAGCAGGAGGGGTTCCCAGGCACGTGCGGGAGACAGGTGTGAAAACAGACATCACGGTCCAGTGTGATTCATGATATTGAAGATCAGAGGAGGGATGACCGGCTGCCAGGACGTGGGATAGGGGTCAGGGAGGATTCTGCGGCGACATGAGGCTTACAACAGCACCCTGAAAGACACGCGGAGGAAGGAGAGCAAACATGTTCCATGGAGAGGAAGGAATGTGTGCAGAGGCCTGGGTACAGTTTGAGCACCAGGTGGTCCGACACTGCACGGTGATTTGGTGCAGCTGTGGCAGTGCAGGAGTGGGCAAAGGGGCTGGAGACGTGGACATGAGCCAGTCACTAGGACCTGGAAGGGCGAACTCAGTCATTGAGGCTTTTGTCCTGCAGGGCAGGCGGTAGGAGCATTTGGAGGGGGTTCAGTGGAGGTGTGTGGGGCTGGTCTCCCTGGAGGCAGGTGCAGCGTTGGAGTGGCCGAGGGACAGCATGGGTACAGGAGGCTGCAGTAAGGCCTTGGCCTGTGGCAGTGAGCCAGAGAGGAGGGAACCAGGGACTTAGGCTCACATTTCTGGCCTCCTAAACAAATCCCGTTACCTCTCCCTGCAACCACTTCCCTCCACGCCCAAGGTAATTCCACTATATCACTATTTGGGATAAAAATCCCTGTGGCGATCCAAGAGTTTTGCTGATGAGTTTGGATTCACTTCAGAAGGCTGTGTAGACACCTGAAGTGGTCCCTCCAGGGGTGTAATCTCCACTCACTGTCTTCAGCTCACGGGAAAGGCCCAGTACAAACTCGGCCAGAATTTTGGATTTCCCCTGTGCCTCACAGGTCTGCTTCTGACTCAGCCAATAGCAACTCCGTCCCTGCGGGAACTCCTGCTGAACACATCAGAATCATACTTCTGCGTGTTCCATCCGTGAGCAAATCCTGCTGGATCTGCCTTTATTCCACTTTCTTTTTTTTTAGAGACAAGGTCTCACTCTGTCACCCAGGCTGGAGTGCTGTGGTCCGATCATAGCTCTTTGCAGCCTTGAACCTGCCCGGCTCAAGTGATCCTCCTGCCTCGGCCTCCCAAGTAGCTGAGACTACAGGCATACGCCACCACACCCAACTTATTTTTAATTTTTTTGTAGAGACAGGGTCTCACTCTGCTGCCCAGGCTGCTCTTGAACTCCTGGACTCAAGTGATCCTCCCTCCTGGGCCTCCCAAAATGCTGGGATTACATGTGTGAGCCACCGCGCCTGGCCTGGAACTGCCTTTAAAAAAGACCCAGAACCTCCATCATGCCTGTCTCCACACTGGTCTGAGTCCCTGGCCTCATGCACTGGAATCCACTCGCCAGCCTCTGTCTGGTCTCTCTGCTCCCACCCTTCTTCCCATAGCAGCCCGTGTGGTCCTGTTAGATACGAAACCAGACATGGGTCCCCTCTGCCCAGACCCTCCACCGGCGTGAATACCTTGCTCAGAGTGAATACCTGAGTCCTTGTGTAGCCTCTGCATTCCCCCTTTTTTCCTCCTCTGCCCTTTGCTCACTCAGCTCCAGCCACACTGTCCCCCCACCCCAAAGGGCCAGACAGGCTCCTGCCTCGAGGCTTTTGCACTGGCCATCCCTCTGCCTGGAACTTCCGTTCCCCCGGATGTCCTCATGGCTTGCCCCTACATGTCCTTCAAATCCTTGCTCCAGTGTCCCCTTCTCAGTGAGGCCTTCCTTGAAGCCATTCCCACTTTGATCCCTTCCTGCTGAATTGCTCTCCCTGGCTTTCACCCCTGCATATTCGGCAATATTCTTTCTTTTTTTCTTTTTGAGACAAAAGTCTCGCTCTGTCGCCCAGGCTGGAGTGCAGTGGCATGATCTCAGCTCACTGCAACTTCCGCCTCCTGGGTTCAAGTGATTCTCCTGCCTCAGCCTCCTGCGTAGCTGGGATTACAGGTGTGTGCCACCACACCAGGCTAATTTTTGTATTTATAGTAGAGATGTGGTTTCGCCATGTTGGCCAGGCTGGTCTCAGACTCTTGACCTCAGGTGATCTGTCCACCTCGGCCTCCCAAAGTTCTGAGTGTTCTTTCTTATGAACTTTGTTCACATTCTCTTTTCTCTCCAGTGCTGGGCATTCAGTGAGTGGAGGAGTATCTTAGATGGAAATTTCAAATCCCTCTGTGCATCGTCAGGTGTTTCTGAGACTTATCTCAGAAACATGATCTCTGAGACATGGTCCCTGAGACATATCTCACCTGGGCTCTCCTGGCTTCAAACCTGCAGGACAGGGTTCCCAGCTGTAGGTCACTGAGCCCTGCTCACATGCACACCAACAACAGCCTCAAGTCCAAAGAAGTGCCCTGTTGAGCACACACCGAGGGACTGGTTTTCAGTGGTGCACAGACACTCATGATGAATACCGCATGCCCGTTTAAAAGTGCTACTGGAGGCCAGGCGCAGTGGCTCATGCCTGTAATCCCAGCACTTTGGGATGCCGAGGCGGGCAGATCACTTGAGGTCAGGAGTTCGAGACAAGCCTGACCAACATGGCGAAGCTCTGTCTCTACTAAAAATATGAAAAATAGCTGGGCGTGGTGGTGAGTGCCTATAATCCCAGCTACTTGGGAAGCTGAGGTATGAGAATTGCTTGAACCCAGGAGGCGGAGGTTGCAGTGAGCTGAGATCGCGCTACTGCACTCCAGCCTGGGCGACAGAGTGAGACTCTATCTCAAAAAAAAAAAAAAAGAAAGAAAAAAGTGCTACTGGATTCTTTATAGCTGTTTGGTGATGATGTATTTTCTCTGTCAACCAATACTCTCAATGCCACCATTATTACATGGAGGTCCTCTCTTTCAAAATAGTTGAGAACCTCTTGTACAGTGCCAGAAAAGGGCTCTAAAAGCAAGTCTGGAGACCCTTGGTCATCTTTCATGCCTGTTTTTACCAGGGACATTGCCCACAATGCTTTCCTCTCACCTACCCGCAGGCAGAGTAGCAGCAGCTGACAGTGAGTGCCGGCTCACCCACAGGAGTAAGGCAATTCATAATCGGTTCACCTTGAATTCTGCAAGGCCCGCCACTCGGCAAGCTGGGGGTTGTCGGAGCAGTTCTCAGCTTGGGCAGAATTCAAATGAGCTCTTACAATCAACATGCAATTAATTGTTGCACGCCCTGAGCATCTGGGCAGTAAGCGCTGTGCAGCACGAAGGGAGTTCAGGGAGCGTGGTCATCTTAGAGCAGAGCTGGGGACAGGGGTGCACACAGTTCCCACGTTGCACAAGAGAGCCCGAAGAGGTTTGTTTGAGTTTGGTCAACTAATCTTGGTTCAGATGTTAGTAACAGTGAATTATTAACGTTTATTGAGTCTACTGTGTGCCAAATGCTTTTTGCAGCCATGATCTCATTATAGCAGCCCACTGTGATATACTTTGAAGGTGGGGGGGGGGTCCTCCCTTTTTTATAGTTATGGAAATAGAGGCTCAGAGAGGGTAAGTGACTTGTTCAAAACCACACAGCTGGTCAAGCCCTAGATTTACTTGATCCCAAAGTCAGTATGTTTGACCACCCTGCCCCCACCCCAATCTTGAAGATTCTACTCACATTCACATGGTGTGCATGTGAGCAGGGTTGGCAGCCCCTGCAGGGCGCCACTGCCTAGTAGCTGCAATAACTTTGTGGTCGGCATGGGCCCTGCTAGGGTTCTGCTGTTTGGGATCTCAGGTGGGTGCAGTGAGCTGTCTGGTACCCTGTTTCCACTCTTCCTGCAGTTGCATGCTGTGGTTGGGAGCCCAGATAACAGTTTCATCCTTGGAAGGGAGATCTTCCCAGACTCTGGAGGTGACACCCAGGAGATAGAAAAACGTTTCAAACCCTATAACCCCACACTCCAGGAGGGGCGCCTCCTGACAGATCCTGACACTCCAGGTCCAGCATGGGGTGTCTTATCCAGGGGTTCTTGCAGCTCCCTGGCTGTGGGAAGCCCTGCAGGCTCTGCTGTTTAGACTCTTTGGAAAACTCCTTTCTCAGGGTCTGGTGCGGGGCTCCTTTTGGGGATCCCCTTCTGGGGCAGGGTCCTGCTGGTCTATGTCCCTCTTGGGGGGGCCCAGCAGGCTCTGCCCTTGTTTCCTAGGTCAGGGCCTCTCTGGGTCTCATGAGATGCCCGCTCCCGGTGGGTTTTGTTGCCCCACGTCCGCCGTGGGGATTTTTCTCAGGAGTGCCTTGCCTGGGATTCTCCTTGCGTCTCAGACCCTCACCCTGTCTCGGGTTTCTTTCGGGGGCGTCCCTCTACTCCCAGGCCCCCGCCCGCGCCCGGCGTGGGGCGCCCCCTCTCCCCGTGCGGGCGGGCGCCGGAACAGTGTCGCCGGCCGCCTGCAGGTGTCTCCCCACGGAGGGGCCACGCAGAGACATATCATACGAGACACGAGAGAAAAAAGAGAGAGGAATTAGAAACATCGCAGTCACAGAGCTCACGAGAGACGCAGCGGAGAGCGACTCTCCAGCGCCGCACTCAACCGACCACAAGCACGCCGCGAGACAGAACAAACACACAGCAGAGACCCAACCGGGGGTCATGGGGAGGAGAAGAAAGAGAGAGAGAAGAGAGATAAGAGAGACACACACGGACATCACAGACCGACAGAGACGATCGAGCGCAGAGCCGGGCGCGAGGACAGAGGGGAGAGAGAGAACAGCAGAGAGACCGCTGGACGGACGGAGGCGCCGGCTGCGGCGCGGAGCTCCCCGGCTGCGCGCGGTCCCGTCCGGCGGCGCGGGGCGGCATGAAGACGAGGCCGCCCGCGGCCCCGAGCGCCTCCTGGTCCGTGGCCTGAAACCTGCTGGCGCTTGCTGTTCGCCCCACCACCGCGTTCCTCACGCACGCACTGGTGCGCAGGGCACCGAAGCGGGTCCCCAGCCGGGCTGCGCAGGGCGCGGGCCGGCGCCACAGCTGCCCCAAACTCCCGGGCGCCACAACCGCCACGACCAACGGCAGCCGCCGCCGCTGGCGCCGCCGCGCCACCGCCGCGCGCGGGAACGGCCCCTGTGCGGCGCGCTCTAGCAGCTGGAGACGGCGGCGACGACGCGCTTCCTCTTCCAGGAATTTCCCACACCGGCATCTGGTAGCTCGTGCGACGCAGGAGCTCAGGCGGGCTTCGGTGAGTGCCGCGCGGCGGCGGCCAGCTGGCTCCGCTCCCCCGAGGGCGGCGCGGCCACCGAGGCCCGAGTCCTGGACCCGCTCGCCCTCCTCCCGCCGCCTGGGCCCAGCTCTCCGCGCTCCGCCGGGTTGGGGGCGACGTTCTGGGGCAGGGGGCGCGCGCCGTTCCGGGGCCGGGGACCAGCGCGGGGGGACGTGCGGGACGCTCCGCGGTGGAGAGGTGCAAGGCAGACCTCCTACCCTCTGCGGACGCCCCTCGGCTTTGGGGACGCTCCCGCGCCCCGGGAAGGCGCCCACCCCAGCTGCTGGTCAGAGGGGCGCGCGCTGCTTTCCGCGCCTCAACTCATCTTCACGCTCGCCCCCTCCTCCTCTTCCTTTCGCGGGGCACTAGATGCCCCCATCCACCCCAGAACGCCCCTGGGGATGGGGGTGATGCATGGACTCCTGTTATCAGCCGCCCCTCCCGCCGCAGATCCACAGACCCGGGAGCCTTCCACCCCCATCGCCAACCCGCGCCGAACCTCTCAGACGGGAGGGGCAGTGGGGGAGTCCGCGGACTCCCAGAAAGCCGCACCCGCCCAGAGGCACCCCTGTTGCCAGATGCCAGGGGGCCCTCTGTATCCTGGCCCCCTCCTGGGAGAGGCAGACTGGGGAACTGGGGACAGCTGGGCAAACTCCGGGTCGAGGAGTCCAGGAGGGCTTAGCTTAGCACAAGGCTCCCATTAGGTTCGGTGGGGGGACTGACTTTTCAGAAGGCAGATCAAGCTGTCCCCTTTGCCTGAACCCCTTCCTCTACCTTCCAGAGGCAGCCTGGGCTGGAGTGCGTGTTTTGGAGGCAGACAGCCGGGCTGTGGCAAGGCCCAGGGGACAACTGCCCGACAGACGGTTGTGCCATACAGCAGGTAGAGCTGGCCCAAAAGACGTGGTGTCTCAGAAGGGTGTCCAGGCGTGGGCACCCTCCTCAGTGAATTGACCTCTTTCTCCAAGGTTAAAACTCCTCCCTGCGTGCCTACCTCCTCAGTGTGGACACCACATATGTGTGTGTGCTCAAGGGTGGGTGAGAGCAGACCTCCACCCTTAGTTTGCCCTAAATAAGCCAGTGGCCTAAGTGGTTTAGAGGGCAGAGGGAGGAAGCTGTGAAGCGAACCCAGTGAAAAGCTCCAGGCCTTTGCACAGGCTGCATCCTCTGTCTGGAATGCCCTTCCCGGCCCCACCTCCTTCTTCAGGGGCTCCTGGTCAGTTTCACTGGGACTCTCTCACCTGCCTTCCAAGTCGGGACACTGAGGAGAGACAACCTTGTGAGTTCCCCGTTGGAGGGAGGGTCTCCATCTTTAGATCTCACCATTGCGTTTATCTGCCTGCCACACTTGGCGCTGCCTGATATTTTCTGGGGCCTGTTTTTGGTCACTAGCTTATAGTTCTTTCTCCCCATAGGATGTCACTCTGTTAGGGCCAGCTGGGTTGATTGGTCTCGTTCACTGCTGCCTCCGAGTAGTGTCTAGCGCTTATTAGGTCTTCAAGAAACATTTGCAGGGTGCATACTGGATGGGCCTTGGGACGATGAACCGGAGGTTTCCTGCCGTGCTGCCTCCTCTGTCTCGCTTCTGGGGGTGCCTGACCAAACTTTACTGTGACTTGAACCAGGCTGGCTGTTTGTCAGAGATACATGGTGTTTGAAGAGGGACCTGCCCCTGATTGGTTTCACTCCATCAGACCCACTTCTGCTTTACACTCAAGACTCAAATGTTTACTGTGGGATGCAATTAAAATTACTAACTTCAAAAGGCATCTTGGCCAAAAGTCTCTGCCTTCCGCACAGCCCAACCCTAATCTCTCACAGGGAGGCCTCTTAACACCTTGTTGTCAGGATCCTCTTCGTCCTTGGAGGTAGACATCTTGCTACTGTACATCTCTCTCCAAGTTCAAGAAGGTGTTTCCAAGGTTCAGGAGACCCAACCCTGGGGACATACCACCTCTGCCTCCCTTCCTCTGTGCACACACCTGAAAATACAATGGTGCATCTCTGGCACTGGAGTGGCCCTGTCTCTACCTCTGTGGAGTGTCCTGGTCCAAGCTGGTCAGCTGAGCCTCTTAATTGTTTGGAGTCTCTCTTGGCTGCTCCCTGAAGGTCACGGTCCCAGTACTTGCTACAGTTATTTCCCTGTAGTTCATTCAGGGCTTGACTTGGGATATTTAAGTATTTCAAAAGATTATTAATTGAAAATTATTTTGAAAACAATGTTAGCTAACATTTATTGAGCCTTGAACGTGCACCAGGTCCTGCTGAAACTTCTCATCTCCTGAATCTTGTTGAATCCTGGCTGCCACCTTTGAGGCAGACACTTCTAGGGCACTTGCTTTTTCAGATGAGAAACTTGAGGCTCACAGGGGATTCTGGGAAGGGAGCTCAAATTGTCTTCTCGGGAACAGAAAGAAATCAGAGTGAAGGAATCGGGGAAGAGAATAGTATAGTTGAGGGGTCAGGGAAGTTGGCATTTTGGGGGGCTCAGTTAAGACCCTCACTCCCAATAGTCTGTGAGTTAGAAATGTGGATGGTTAATTTGTTGGGTAAATAAAAGAAACCCACAGTTTCCTCTTGGTCACTGTGGTCTGGAGATCATCCCTCCCCCGAAATCACAATTTTCCTCTCTAAGAGCTTGGAAAATAGTTATCAGCTTGTCAGTGCTGGTGAGAAATTTGGGAATCGGAGCCAGCTGGGGTGGTTTCTGCAGCTGATCCTACAGTGCCAAAATCCTGCCTTCTCCACCACTGTGGTCTTGAAAGGGTGATAGCAAGTACCTGGCCTCAAACTTTTGTTGCCATGACAACCTTTCTTCTGGGTTCTGTGACTATTTTATTTTTTTGCTCAAAGAGAAAAAAAAAAAAACACCCCAATAGTCCCCTGAACAAAATCCCGCCATCCCAACCCCCATGTATCAAGGCTAAACTTCCCTCCCTTCCATGAAACTACAGCAAAGCTTTCTTTCCTTCTATGTCTTTCACGTGCACCCAAATGCAAACACCAACCAGGAGATCCTCACCGCTCCGTGAGAAGGAGCTGCTAAATGTTCCCTCCTCTCCAACGCCTGTTCGCCTGTTTGGTCATTCCTTTCTAGGCTCAGAGAAACCTCTCCCCACTCAGGCAGCCACAGGGAAATGTAATAAGCCCTTTTTCCCACAATAAAAGTCTACAGCGTTCACCAAGAAAACTGCAGCCTGCCCTAAACAGACATACTTTCACCAGACCCTGCACAAAGAAACCTTTTCTCCTCGCTCCAAGAAGAGCGCCCGTGTCCTTCCACAAACAGAAAGGGAAGCGTGGCCTCGACACAGAGTCACCCCAAGCCCTTCACACAAATTGGATTTCTCTTCTGGTTGAGATGCTGGGGAGGGGTTGGGTAGGGAGCAGACACAAGCATCGTTCTGGTGGGTGTGGTGGGGGTGGCTGAGCAGAGGCCTGGAGGAGGGGAGAATGAAGGTCTGGGGTGG
>NW_016813570.1:578713-593416 GCF_001698545.2 Rhinopithecus bieti | reverse complement strand
GGGGGCTTGTGCCAGCTGGGAGCACAGGTGACGTCCACACGCATTGGACTTCATCCTGTATGCTTTTGAGCTGCAGGAAAAGGGTGGCTTGGGAAGACTGGGGGGAGGTGGAGGGGTCTTGGGGGACTTGCCAGGCTGGCAGGAGGGGGCTGAGATTGGAGAGAGAAGGGAGAGACCAGTCCCAGGACTGGGTGACGACGGGGTGGGTGTGAAGCCAGAAGACCCATGGGGAACCCAGGCTGGGAGCCAACACGCCCCACACTGCGGTGACCCCTCCCACAGTCCCAGAGATACTGGGGCAGAAAGGAGCATGTTTCCTTCAGACTCAAAAACACTCTCTCCCCTGTAGAACTGGTGGAAGTTCTACAGCCTCTTACTAGCAGGCAGGAACCTCCCAGGGCTACTGCGTAGGTGGGGATCAGAGCAGCTAGCACCCACTGGAGGTGCAAGGATTTGGTGATGTAGGGCAGGGAGTGGGGAGCACCACCTTGGTGTTGCTGCCACCCCGGGCTGAGCCACCCACAGTCATCCATGTCTCCCACAGACTTCCGCAGCCATCCCTCCGCCTCTGCCACACCCCCACTCCCCAGTTCATCCTGCACCCAGCATCCGAGTCATCATTAGATGTGGGGCACAGCACCGCCTTCCTGTCACTCAGAGTCAAATCTCCAGCTAGCCTTCCCCGTACCTGTCTGGTCTTCCTTTCTTTTGAACAGAGAATCCCAGCTCTTCTGCCCAGTCCCCTAAATTATGCTACTACAGTGTCACAAGTATAAGGACCCCTGTGATGTTCCCAGCCAGGAGGTTTTTGGCGCTTGGGAGTATGTTAGTGTCATATTCGATGGGTTTCATGTTGGGAGATTTGTTGGGCAAAGATTTGCACAATGGAAGGCATTGCTCCAACTCCTCGACATGGTTTTTTATTTTTCTGGTCTTGTTCTGTCACTCAGGCTGGAGTGCAGTATTGTGAGCACAGCTTACTGCAGCCTCCACCTCCTGGGCTCAGGACATCCTCCTGCCTTAGCCTCCTGAGTAACTGGGACCACAGGTGTACGCCACCATACCCAGCTAATTTTTGTATTTTTTTGTATAGACAAAGTTTCACTATGTTGCCCAGGATGGTCTCAAATTCCTGGGCTCAAGCGATTTGCTTCCCAAAGTGCTGGGCCTCCCAAAGGACTGGAATTACAGGCGTGAGCCATCGTGGCTGGCCTGACAAGTATTACTTCCTTTCGTCCTCATATAGCCCTGTGAGATGGGTGCCCTGGTTGCTGTTATTCCCAGATGAGTAAACAGAGGCACAGAGAGGTGAAGTGAGTTGCCCAAGGTCACACAGCTAGTAAGTGGCAAAGCTGGGATGTGTACCCAGGTGGGAGGCTCCAGAGCCTGACTGTTGCCTGCTGTGCTGTGCTGCCCCCCAGTCTCCCCAGTGCAGCTCACTCAGGCTCCCTTGGTTCCTCCAACCAGGCTCACTGGGCGGAGCACTTCATCTGGAGTCACAAGCCCTGGGTTTGGCCCCAGGCTTTGATGCCAACTTGCTGAGTGGCTTCGGAGAAATCACACTCCCTCTCTCTCTGGTCTTTTCTTTCCTCGTGTGTAAAATGGAGTTTTGTTGAGTGTTTTGTGTGGATGTTGGAGGTGACAGAGCCCTGTCCCGTGACCCATCACAGGGTTTGGGCCCAGATGGTCCAGGTTCCAGTCCTCATACCACTGCCAGGTGCTGTGTGGCCTTGGGTAGGAGTCTGCCCTCTCTGGGCCTCAGTTTCCTTGGCTGGGGCATGAGGATGATCCTATCCGCCCCATCATAGCATCATTGGGGTTGATCCAGATAACGTGGTCCCAGCACTCCACTGGCCACAGCCAGCACTTGCTAAATGGGACTTGCTGCCATCGGACCCTCGAGTCCGTGGCTGCAGACAAGTGGCCACGTGTCACATCTGAACCGTGTATCTGTTTTGTTTGGCCCTGCAGTGTTCACGGTGTCTTTGAATAAGTTGCCAACATTTGAATATGGAGCCACTTCATAGAAACATCTGGATTTATGGCTTTTCTTGAAAACCTGGCAAATGGAGTCTGTACTCCCAACGGGAGTGAGTGGAGCTGCTCCTTGCAGGAGTCCATGGTCCCCCCGCCCCCAACTGTTCTGCCCCCACTTTACATGAATTGCCGCCCTTCCCTTCTAGGGGCTCAGGCCTACCAACCTCAGTTTGGACGCCTGGTCCATTGATCCATCCTGCCAGCCGGTCAATCAGAACCCAGTGCATCCCACCTAGCCCTGCAGCTCCCCTTGCTCCTGGCTTTGACTTCATGGTCTGTTTCTCCACCCAGTGGCCGGAGGGTTCCCTGTTCCACTGGAGGCGGATCACCCCCGTTCTCCACTCTGGACCCTTCCTCACTCAGTCACAGTCGAATGCCTTCCAAGGACCGCCAGGAAGTCTGCTGTCTGCCTTGCTGCCTCTTGCCCTTCCCCGCTCCTCTCCACCCCCACTCTTCTCCAGCCACACCGGCCCCTTTACCAGCTCTTCAACAGGCCGAGGCTTTTGTACTCGCTGTTCGTTGCCTCCGGGAACTCTTCCACAAGACAACCCCGTGCAAGTCTCTGCTCAAATGTCCTCCTGTCTGTGAGGCCTTCCTGGACCGCCCCACTGAAATCAGCTGCTTCGCCACCCGCCAGCACACCTCTGCACCCCTGATGTCCCCACTGCTCTGATTGGGGTCATACCCACTGCGTATCACACTGGCTTCTCTCTATCGTCCATCTCCCTGCTGGGACGCTGGCTCCCTGAGGACAAGTCTTGTCCCAGTCACATCGTGCTGTCCCCAGAGCCTACATGAGTTGACACGTCAATGTTGTAGGACTCAGCGTGGCAGCTTGTCCAGGTTCTGGGAGGCAGCACCGTGTGACAGGGACCAAGTCTTCAGGAAGGACTCAGGGAACACCTGTGGAATGCACTGGGGCTCTGGGGACTTCTCAGGGCTTCTGTGGGCAGCCAGAGGCTGGGCTCTGTACTTCGTGCCTGTCATTCCCGTGGCTTGTCAGATGTTCTTCTTTCTTCCCTGCTCCCTCTCTTGGTTTATTTCCAAGGAGAGGTGTTTAGTGGCATCCTGTGGGGAGCTCATGGTCACTCCCCCGTGTTTAAATTCTGGGGTGCCAGACTCAGAGCCATCTTGTGAGGATGCTGCAACCTCGGGCCTCTGCTGCCTTCAGGATGGTGCAGGTTGGGCTCTTTTGGTCCCAAGTGATGGAAACAAACTCGACCCCAGATAAGAATAAAAGGGGAACGGGCGAGGCACAGCGGCTCATGCCTGTAATACCAGCACTTTGGCAGGCCGAGGTGGGCAGATCACCTGAAGTCTGGAGTTTGAGACCAGCCTGGCCAACATGGTGAAACCCCATCTCTACTAAAAATACAAAAATTAGGCAGATGGTGGCAGGCAGCTGTAGTCCCAGCTACTCGGGAGGCTGAGGCGGGAGAATTGCTTGAACCCAGAAGGCACAGGTTGCAGTGAACTGAAATCACCCCACTGCACTCCAGCCTGGGGGACAGAGCAAGACTCCATCTTAAAAAAAAAATGAAAAAAATAAACAAATAAGAGGGGAGTTTATTAGAATAATGCTAGCTGAGCACAATGGCTCACGCCTGTAATCCCAGCACTTTAGCATCCCTTGAGGAGTTCAAGACCAGCCTGGGCAACATAGCAAGACCCCCATGTCTACAAAAAAAATTAAAAATTAGATAAGTGTAGTGGTGTGTGCCTGTAAGTCCCAGCTACTTGGGAGGCTGAGGTGGGAGGATCACTTGAGCCCAGGCGTTTGAGGCTGCAGTGAGCTGTGATCATGTCACTGTGCTCCAGCCTAGGCAACAGAGGGAGACCCTGCCTCAAAAATAAATAAAAATAAAAATAGCAAAATGCGGCAGCTGACAGAGTCCCCAGCAAAGGTGAAATCACCACCCCTCAGAGGTCAGAGCCAGGGCCATGGGCTCCTGGAAGCTGGACCTTCCCTTGGATCCAGAGCCACCAACTAAAATCCCACAGGGGCCAGGCTGGAAACCTACAAGAGTGAGGTGAGGAAGGGGTAGGGGCCTGCGGGGGCTGGGCAACTGCTTTGTGGTTCCGGAAGGCTTTCTCACCGCAGGAGGGGGTGCTCGTGGGATGCCTAGTGGTCCATTTTGTTCAAAACTCCCAGTTTTTATATGACATCTGTTGATTGTTCACATTTGGCAACAAATCCATTTTTTTTAAAGACATCTGATCTGCAGGCCAAAATCAAACCCTTTCGAGGGGTGGGTAGACCCTTGTCCCATCAATTTGCAACTTCTAGGCCAGAGTTTTGCTCTTGACAGGATTGAGTTCCCAGCCCCAGTTGTTTTCTTTTATGTAAAATATTTGTAATAATAATATTTTATTTTATTATTTTATTATTATTACGTTTTTGAGATGGAGTCTTTCTCTGTTGCCCAGGCTGGAGTGCAGTGGTGCAATCTTGGCTCACTGCAACTTCTGCCTCCTGGGTTTAAGCGATTCTCTTGTCTCAGCCTCCTGAGTAGCTGGGATTACAGGCACGTGCCACTATACTGGGCTAATTTCTGTATTTTTAGTAGAGACGGAGTTTCACCATATTGGCCAGGCTGGTCTCCAATTCCTGACCTCAGGTGATCCATCTGCCTCGGCCTCCTAAAGTGTGGGCAGTGTGGGTGAGATGTGGAAGAAGACCTGGCCCCAAGCTTCCTGGAGGAGGCAGGGTCCCCTCTCAGGGGCTGTCCTTCTTCCCTGATGGTGGAGACTGGGGATGGGAGGTGATGGAGGTTGAGGAGGGTCAGTGTTTCTGGAAGCAGAGCTGGGGTGGGTGTTTGGGCTGGAGCTTGGCGAGGGCAGTGGCCGTGGTAGCCTTGTCCCATGTCCTGGCCTCCCAGAGAGTGCATCAGAGATAGCCACGGGGGAGGAGAGGAGGAGGAGGGCAGGGGGGGGGGGGGTGACAGACACAGGTTGGGTGGCACACACAGAATCTGAGAGGGATGCAGAGGGAGGCTGCGAGGGGGACCGAGGGGACCAGAGAGGGAGTGACCAACAGAGAGAAAGGCAGACACATACAGAGGGAGCGAGCTAGGAGAGAGACAGAGACACAGAGAGAGATGAGGAGACGCAGAGGGAGATCGAGGCACGTGCACCACATCGGGTGCACACCCGGACAGAGATGCAGAGAGCAGCAATGAGACAGAAACAGACAGAGATGGAGAAAGGGAGAAATATGTGGGCAGAGAAAGAGACACACGTGTGTGCACACACGCATGCATGCACAGACACACACAAGTGCACGTGCACTCACGCACAGGGAGGAGGGTGCCCGAGAAGCTGGAGAGGAGAGAGGAGAGCGAGGGGAGCCCGAAATAGCCCAGGGGAGGCGGCAGGAGCACACGTGGCCCTTCCCACCTCCCCGTGCTTTTTTCCAGGAGGCCCCTACAGGGGAAGTGACTCTTTGAGGCCTCAACCCTGGGGGAGGGGCTGTGTCCCATCCAGGTGGATGGAGAAGGTCAGACCCTCCCTCATCCGACTGTGCCCTCCTGTCTCCCTCTATCCCCCCAGTTGGCAGCAGTGGGTGGGTGCAGTGTTTGGAGGATGGGGGCTTCATTTCATCACTGACCCCTCTTCATGTTGCCCAAATAATCATAATGATAAACTAATAATAAAAACAAAAAGAAGTCTTATGTAAAGTGTGACTAGAAGAATACAAACATCTTAGGAAAACAGTGCTATTTTTATTAGTCATTCACACTCCAAGCAAACGTGGCATGTGGGAAGCAGCTTCTCCCGAAGTCAACTTGATTACCTCTGTCCCCTCTGGACACGTTTGTGGGGCTTCTGCTCCCCTTTGTCTGTGTCTGTGTGTGTTCCCCCTTCTCTCTGGGCCTCTTTGCACCCTGGTTTCTCTACAGGGGGTCCTTTTCTGGAAGAGGAGATGGGAGGCTGAAACCCCCACTCCTCTAGCCCCTTGGACACCACTGGCCACACTGTCTGCCCCCCTCTGCCAGCCTTGTCCCAGGCAGCCCCACTTGGCCCGAGCCCCACCTTGAGGGAGATCTTCTGGGTGGTCCTGGAAGGGGCATAGAGGAGGAAGACCCTCTCCAGAACACAGTTGGTTGGGGCAGGGAGGCAGAAGACTTGGACACGAGTCACTGTCTCCGCTTGGTGGATCTCTCCACGTGGGGATCTCACAGGCATCTCAGATTAACGTGTCCCTACCTAATCATCTATTTTCTGCCCTCCTCAGCCAGGGCAGGTTGGGCTATGCTGTTCCAGCTATCCGCAGCAATCTGCACATGTGGGAGGTTGCAGACAACCCTAGTGGACTTCTTACTCCCGTGACATGTCCATAGCAGGTCAGTGGGGGACTCTACTTCATGGTGACCTCATTGGGGACCTGGATAAAGGATGCTCCATCTCTGAGTTTCCATGGCTGTCGAGGCAGGAAAGGGTATGAGTCCTTGTCTAGAAGTGGCATGTACCATCCTGCTTGCATCTCATTGGTCAAGGCAAATCACATGGCATGTCCACCTTTTCAAGGACTGGAGAATTTCGGTCCTACCATGTGCTTAGAGAGCAGAGACCTGGGGCTGGCAGGATGGCACACAACTGTAATCCCAGCACTTTGGGAGGCTGAGGTGGGAGGATTGGTTGAGGCCAGGAATTTGAGACCAGCCTGGGCAACATAGCAAGACCCAATCTCTAAAAAAAAATTTTTTTTTAATTAAAAAAAGAAAGAAGGTAGAAACCAGGGAACATTGATGACAGGTTGAACATTGGTGGCACAGATGACTCCCCCACGCCCCACCCCTGCCCCTCTCTTAGCACCATCTCAACAAATGACAGCTCCATCTTTCCAGTTTCTCAGGCAAAAGACCGTGGAGTTGTCTTTGACTCCTTTCTCTCTCTCCTCACAGACACAAATACACACTCATCCTCACACAGCTCACTTAATCTGTTGGCAAATCCTGCTGACTCTTTTCCCAAACACATCCAGAGTCCCACCATTTCTCCCCGTCTCCTGGTCTGAGCCTGCACCGTCTCTGGCCTGGGTGACTGCAGCATCCCACTCACTGATCATCCTGCTTCTGTTTGTCCCCCACCGTGCTGAGCAATCCTACTGCACACTGCTGGAGTCCCTCCACTCAGACCCTCCAGTGGCTCCCATGTCATTCCTGGTAAAGCCAATGTCCTCCCAGTAGCTTTAAGACCCGCCATCACCTGCCGCATTACTCTCTGCCCCATCTCCCATGATGCGCTTCCTCACTGTCTCTGCTGTAGCCCCACTGTCCTGTTGCACACACACCTCCAGGAATACTCCTGCCCCAGGGCCTTTGCACGTGCAACTCCCTTAGCCTGAAACTCTTTCTCCAGATTTCCACCCTGTCACTTCCCGCAAATGTTCCTTGTGAATGAGGTCTTCCTTGGCCACTCTATTTAAAGTCACAGTCACCTCCCCACCTTATTCCACTACGCAGCTTGTTTTTTGTTTTTTTTTTTTTCATAACACTTCTCCCTACCTGACATGCTGCCAATTGCTCGATCTACCTCCATGCCTCAGTGATGTGCAACCCATGCTTTTGAGAATCACTGTCTGAAAATCAACTCTTTGTTTTACGAACAAGGAAATGCAGGTCTCTGCAGGGAAAGACACTTTTCCAAACCATCCCCTAGTTACTGGCAGAACTGGCACCAGAACCTGGAGCTCTGCTTTCTAGTTGCCGATCTTTGACTATCCCTTAAGGTTCTGCTAGACCTTGACCTTCACTTTTATGACTTATGCCCTGTTGGTCAGAATAGCTGTTATTCAAAAAATGCCTACCCCAATCAAAAGTCAAATTTCCTGGGACTAGTAGGTAATGAACACTTGGGATGACTCAGAAGGAGAGGCTACAAATTCTCATTCCTTCTTTCATTCATTTTCATGAGCACCTACTTTGTGCTGGGCTTTGTCTAGCTGCGGGGGACTATAGCAGGAAACAAGACGGATGAGTGTTTTAGTTTCATGGAGCTTCCATTCCAGAGAAGGAAGACAGATGACAGGAGGCGGTTCCTTCATTTGTGCATGTAACCTAAATTTACTAAGCCCTTACTAAGGTCATTGTGGATTCAGTGGGGTACAAAGCAGACAGTCCTTATCTTCATGGAGCTTGCATTCTGGAGGGGACAGACAATGAGAACAGATACATTGGTGATGGCGGCTTATATGGAACCAGTTGCAGACCAAAAATGACCCCTGGAACTCAGGGGATCAGGAAGCAGTTGGGCTCCTCTGAGTGGGTGAAGGCTAATAGGCTCTTGACTGCATAAGCCATAACCTTTTTGTGACTTTTGAAGCCTGCTTTACATTTTTCCTCTAATGGTGATGGAGTAGAATTTTGAGACGCAAGGCCATCTTTCCACAAGGCACCAAACCCTTACCTGCTGGCCGAGTTGTTCCGACCCTTGAAGTATTTCCAGGATACCTATTTCTATCTTTAAAGATCTGTCCTCCTAGCTGGGTGCAGTGGCTCACGCCTCCAATCCCAGCCCTTCTGGAGGCTGAGACAGGAGGATTGCTTGAGGTGAGAAGTTCAAGACCAACATAGCAAGACCCCATCCTACAAAAGACATTAGCCAGGGGTGGTGGTGTGCACCTGTGGTCCTAGCCACTGAGGAGGCTGAGATGGGAGGATTGCTTGAGCCCAGGAGTTCTCGGCTGCAGTGAGTTGTGATTGTACCACTGCACTCCAGCTTGGGTGACAGAGTAAGATCTTGACTCTGAAAAAAAAAAAATTTGCTCTCCTTTGTAATAAGAGATCATTTGGAAGGATTTTCTGGAAATTGTCTTGTCTCCTTTGGTATTCATTCATTCATTCATTCATTCATTCATTCATTCATTCATCCATCCATCCATCCATCACATCTAATAAGCACCTACTCTGTCCCAGGTCCTCTGCTAGGCATCAGGTTCACTAGGTGAACTTCATAAATAAGGTTCCTGCCCACAAGGTGCGTCCATTCCAGTGGAGAGAGAGAAAATGAATAAGTTAAACCATAGATAAATCAATAATTTCATATAGAGATGTAGTGCTTTGAATTCCATGAAACAGTCATGAGGTAGCTCAGGTGGAGTTTTGGATACGATGTTGGGGAGACTTCTTTGACAAGGTGACATCTGGACTGAGGCCTGAACGACTTTAAGAGGGCAGCCAGGCTGGGCACGCTGGCTCACACCTGTAGTCCCAGCACTTTGGGAGGCCAAGGCGGGCGGATCACGAGGTCAGGAGATCGAGATCATCCTGGCTAACACAGTGAAACCCTGTCTCTACTAAAAATACAAAAAAAAGTTAGCCGGGCATGGTGGCGGGCACCTGTAGTGCCAGCTACTCGGGAGGCGGAGGCAGGAGAATGGCGTGAACCCCGAGGGGCGGAGCTTGCGGTGAGCCGAGATGGTGCCACTGCACTCCAGCCTGGGCGACTCTGCCTCAAAAAAAAAAAAAAAAAAAAAAAAAAAAAAAGAGGGCAGCCATAGAGTTCTTGGGGGAGTAGAGGGGAGAATTCTAAGCACAATAAGTTAGTCCTTGCTGATTGATCACTTTAGTTTTCCACTTTTCTTTCCACTTGAGATAGGTAGGGTCTCAGTCTCTTGCCCAGGCTGAGTGCAGTGGTGCAATCACAGCTCACTGCAGTCTTGACCTTTCAGGCTTAGGTGATCCTCCCTTCTCAGCCTTCTGAGTAGCTGGGACTACAGGCATGTGTCACCATGCCCACCTAATTTTTAAATTTTTTTTTGTAGAGGTGGGGTCTTGCTATGTTGCTCAGACTGGTCTTGAACTTCTGGGCTCAAGTGATCCTCCTGCCTTGGCCTCCCTAAGTGTTGGGCTTACAGGCATGAGCTACCACACAGTCCAGTTTTCTACTTAAGTCAATTTTTAGTGAGTTGTCTTTTCTCAAAAAATAATTTCTTCATCAAGAGTTGAAAATGTATTTGCATAAAATTTAGCATAGTATGTTAGCTATTTAGCATAGTATTCCTTTTAAAAGGAATTAAAAGGAATTTTAAAAGGAATTTAAAAGGATTTAAATAAAAAGCCTCTGTTTGATGAGTTTCCTTTTCTCATTCCTGCTCCTGTGTATTTTGTGGGTTTTCTTCTCTTTCTAATGGCTTTGTCTTGCTCAAGTCTACCAATGGTGATATGGGCCCTGGTAAAAATTGCTTTCCAGACCTCCAGAGAGAGCTGACTGGCTTGAAACCTTCACAAAGGATCTGTACTGAGACTGTACATCCTCAGGCCCCAGGCCTGATTTGTTCTACCCTTCTCCCTTTTTTTCTCCAGCCCAGGTCTTGTCAGCTTAGTTGTTTTATTGCCCCCTCCTCCATCTTTGTTTTAAAAAAAGCCTCATTACTCTTGTATTTATTGATTCTGTTTTTTCAAATTTTCTGATACATCCTAGTTTTCTTTTGTCTGGCTTTTCTGAGGTTTGTTAATGTTTGCAAGTTTTTACATGGAAAACTTTGTTTTTTTCATAGTTAAAAAATTATGAATGCATTTAATGCTATGAGTTTGCCTCTGAGCACTGCTTTAGCCATATCCTATGAGTGCAGTGCTTTAAAATGCAGCGCTTTCTTTGAGATGATTTTCTAAAGATTATGCAATGACAATTTTGTTTCTAAAAGTTCAGAAATTTTGATTTTATTACTTCATTGATCCAAAAATTATTTAGTAGAGCATTACAAATTTCCCAGTATAGGCCAGGTGCAGTGGTTCATGCCTGTAATCCCAGCACTTTGGGAGGCTGAGGTGGGAGGATCACTTGAAACCAGGAGTTAGAGACCAGCCTAGGCAACATAGTGAGACTCTGTCTATTAAAAAAACCCAGTGCCTTGTCTTAATTTTTTTGTCATTAATTTCTAATTTACTGAAGGATAGAGAAAGTAGCCTATGCAATTTCTGCCTTATAATTTTTTCCATAAATGTTTTATTTGAAAAAGCAGGTATATTCCCTGTGTGCAGTTTAAAGCAGTTTTATAGATAGTATTATTTAAGGGCTTTATATTGTTATATATATTTTTTGAGACAGAGTCTTGCTCTGTTACCCAGGCTGGAGTGCAGTGACACCATCATGTCTCACTGCAGCTTCAACTTCCTGGGTTCAAGTGATCCTTCCATCTCAGCCTCCTGAGTAGTTGGGACTACAGGTGCATGCTACCACCCCTGGCTAATTAAAAAAAATTTTTTTTTGGTAGAGATGAGGTCTCACTATGTTGCCAAAGCTGGTCTCAAACTATTGGCCTCAAGCAATCCTCCCACCTCAGCCTCCCAAAGTGCTAGGATTACACGTGTGAGCCACTGCACCCAGCCTCTAAATTGTTATTTATTTATCTTTACTCTCTTTATCTGCCAAAAGCTGGGTGAGGTAGGTTAATCTCTTTCTCTTCAATAGGATTCTTCCGCTTTTTACTTGAATTTCTGATAGTTTTTGTTTTCATAAAAAAGTTTGAGTCTATGTTATTCATCACAAGAAGATTCTTGACAGTTATATTTTCATTGTGGAATTGTTGATTTTATCTTTTGTCAAGATAAAATGGCTATTTTCCCCCAGTGAATGCTTTTTACTTTGCATTCTATTTTTTCATATTTTAATATTGCTATCCCTGCTTTCTTTCGTTTGTAGTCCCTTGATATGTTTCTCACTAGACTTTTTATTTTAACTTTTCCATGTCTTTTTGTTAGGTGAATATCTGGTAAGAACATAGAGTTAGCTTTATTTACTTATTTTTTGGTACAACCCGAGAGTCTTAACCAAATACTATTTACTTTTGTAACAAATACACTTGGTCTCACTTCTTTCACTTCTTTCTTTTGGTTGAATGTTTTCGATTTTTAGTTTTTTTTTTTTTAAATCTTTCACTACATAGATTAGGTTTTGCTTCTTTTCTTCTTTACTAATGATCTAAAAGCATACATACTGATGTTAATTCTGTTTTAATACTTGGACTTCCATTTCTGTTATAATTATGAAGAACAAAACAGCATATATTGCGTATTTCCTGGTAGGATGAGAAAATTAGTTCCTCTTGAATTCTGTTTTTTATTCATAAATGCCACAATCATTGCAACTTAATTCTGTGCTTAACTGTTTTCATGGCTAATTGCAAGTCCTTTTTGTAAACTTTCCCCCTTTTTTATTCATATGGGGGAATACACTTTGCATGCTAGACATGATGGTCTATGCCTGGTCACCGTCTATGTGCTGGGTCCCATGATGGAAGCTGGATTCAGTGAAGAGGATGACTAGGTTCCTGTCCTCATGGAACTTCCAGTCGTGTTTGTGCTCATGCACATGTGTGTCTGTGTGCGTGTGCGTGATACACAAAGAAGCAAACTTTTCCCTCTCTGAGCAGGTGGCATCTGAGTGAGACTGGAAGACTGAGAGGAAGCCGGCCACAGGTGATCAGAGGAAACCGTGTCCAGGCAGAGGACACGGCAGGTGCAAAGGCTTTGTACAGGCTTTGTGCAGGGATAGAGCGGGGTGAGTTTGAGCAGCAGGGACAAGCCTGATGTGCCAGAGTGCAGTGAGCCCAGGAGCCAGGGAGTGGTGATGTGGTACCGGAAGCAGAGGCGGGCCACGAGGACTGGACTTCCGGCCGAGCGCGGTGTCTCACGCCTGTAATCCCAGCACTTTGGGAGGCCAAGGCGGGTGGATCACGAGGTCAGGAGCTCGAGACCATCCTGGCTAACGGTGAAACCCCGTCTCTACTAAAAACACAAAAAATTAGCCGGGCATGGTGGCACGCAGCTGTAATCCCAGCTACTCGGGAGGCTGAGGCAGGAGAATCGCTTGAACTTGGGAGGCGGAGCTTGCAAGTGAGCTGAGATGGCGCCGCTGCCCTCCAGCCTGGGCGACAGAACGAGATTCCGTCTCAAAAAAAAAAAAAAGAGTGGACGTCCTCCTCAATGCACGTGGCACACTCCTCAGAGCTTGTTTTCCTAGCAATATCTCTCCACGGCCTGAGGATGCAGATGGCCTCCTGGCTGGGCACAGACCCCACAGGTTTAAACCTTCCCCTTCAACATCCTGCGGGCAGCTCTGCTTGTGTTCTGGCATCTGGTGGTGAGGAAGCGATGTCTGAGGTCAGCCCCAGTTTTTGTTCCTTTATGGGCAACATTATTATTATTTTCCTGAATTCCTAGATGATTTTCCCATTCATCTTCAAAATAGAGAATTTCATGATGGAATGTATAAATGTGGGGTCTTTAATTTTTATTTAGTTTGTATTTTTCTGGAGAAAGAATCTTGCTCTATTGCCCCGGCTGGAGTGCAATGGCGCGATCTCAGCTCACTGCAACCTCCTCCTCCTGCGTTCAAGTGATTCTCCTGCTTCAGACTTCCGAGTAGCTGGAACTACAGGCGCTTGTCACCATGCCTGGCTAATTTTTGTGTTTTGAGTAGAGGTGGGGTTTCACCAGGTTGCCCAGGCTGGTCTTGAACTCCTGAGCTCAGGAAATCCATCTGCCTCAGCTTCCCAAAAATGTTGGGTTTTTAATTGGCCTGGTACTTGTTGAAGTCAGCTTAGGAAGACTTGATTTTATTATTATTATCATTTGAAGTGGAGTTTCGTTCTTGTTGCCCAGGCTGGGGTGCAATGGTGCGGTCTCGGCTCACTGCAACTTCTCTGGCTCCTAGGCTCAAGTAATTCTCCTGCCACAGCCCCTCAAGTAGCTGAGACTACAGAAGCACACCACCATGCCCAGCTAATGTTTGTCTTTTTTGTAGAGACAGGGTTTCACCATGTTGCCAGGCTGGTCTTGAACTCCTGGTCTTAAGTGATCTGCCCACCTTGGCCTCCCACAGTGCTGGGATTACAGGCGTGGGCCACAGCTTCTGGCCAATACACTTTATTTTTTAAAGCAGTTTTAGTTTCACAGCAAAATTGAGCATAGAGTATCGACACATCCCAGCTCCCCACTTTCTTCACATATGCATAGCCTCTCCCATTATCAACATCTCCCACCAGAGTAGTACATTGGTAACAACTGATGGGCCCTCACTGGCATGACGCTATCGCCCAAAGTCCATAGTTTACATTAGGGATCACTCATAGCGTTGCACATTCTGTGGGCTTGGACAAATGTGTAATATCATGGACCCATCATTGTAGTATGAGACAGAGTCGTTTCACCACCCCCCAAAACTCCCCCATGCTCTGCCTTTTTGTCCTTTCTTTCCCCAAACTCCTGGCAACCCCATTGATCCTTTTACTGTCTCCATGGTTTTGCCTTTTCCAAAAACTGTCATACAGTTGGAATCACACAGGATGTAGCCTTTTCAGACTGGCTTTTTCATTTAGCAATGTGCATTCACGGCCGGGCATGGTGGCTCACGCCTGTAATCCTGGCACTTTGGAAGGCTGAGGCAGGCAGATTACCTGAGGTCAGGAGTTCGAGACCAGCCTGGCCAACATGGCAAACCCCCATCCCTACTAAAAATGCAAAAAGTTAGCCAGGCGTGGTGGCACATGCCTGTAATTCCGCTTACTTGGGAGGCTGAAGCAGGAGAATCACTTGAACCTGGGAGGCGGAGGTTGCAGTGAACTGAGATCGCACCACTGCACTCCAGCCTGAGTGACAGAGGGAGACTCTGTCTCGGGGAAGAAAAAAAAAAAATGCGGAAGTTCCTTACAACTGATAGGGA